>NC_057808.1:380987216-381155884 GCF_018294505.1 Triticum aestivum | reverse complement strand
CGAATCGTTTTTTTTGGACGCACTTCCTTACGTGCGAAGATGTAGCTGGTGGGTCCCAGCAGTCAGGGGGCGAATCTTTTTTTTCGGACGCACTTCCTTGCATGCGAAGATGTAGCTGGTGGGTCCCAGCAGTCAGGGGGCGAATCATTTTTTTCGCGAAATACGGTGGCCCGTCCGGTGGGTCCCGGCTGTCAGGTGGAGGAATAATTATTTTGCGCGTAATAAGGAGGGACTTCCTTGCGGCTGCCGTGGACCCAGCTGTCAGCCTCTCCACGTACAGTCCACGTCCGATGGAAGTCGTTCCTTGACCACGTTGACCACGCCGCGCCGAGAGCACCACGGCGGTGGACGACGGTGAGGCCTAGGAAGGGGACGACGCGGAGCCGGGGAAGACGCGGCAGTGGATGCACACGCGGAGAGGAGTACGAGTGTTCACTGGTTCGGCTGCGTTGCCGTCGCCGCAGAATAACAGGGGGTGTGGGTGAGTGGAGGGATGGCCTGGCCAGCAGTGGGAGTAGTAGGGGGCGGTGAGGCCTCCGCGGCAGCACAGCCGACCACGAGAGGCAGGAGCAGGCGGCACGACCGGTGCTGCTTTGGGCGGCTGGAGCAAGAAGACCAGAGGTTGAAGAAGCACGACGACCGTTGGATGGACATCGTACGGTCACTGCAGCTAGAATCGTTTATATTGACTAAGTTGACAAATCCCTTGGTACGTCAACTTAGTAGGCCCACAGGTCAGCTTCCGAAACGGTGCGCCCCAGATGTCAGGGGGAGGAATCATTTTTTGGGCGGGTGAAGCTAGAATATCCGAGATTGAAGAAGAAGCACGGCAGCCGTTGGATGGACATCCAACGGCCACTGCTGCTAGAACCGTGTGTTGACTATAAGTTGACAAAGCCTTGCATACGCGTCAACTCTGTTTTTTTAGGGGACGCGTCAACTTAGTAAGGCCAGAAGTGTGTGGCAGAGAACTTATAGCCCATTTGAGATTTGTAAGAATGTGTAGCCCATTTGAGATTTGCAAGAATGTGTAGCCCATTTGAGATTTGTAAGAATGTGTAGCCCATTTTTGAATTCTAATGGAATTTACTACAGCCCATTTACAGTTTGTTAAAAGTACAGCCCATTTCAACCAACCGTTCAAAACAGAATTCAATAAAATTTCTCATATTTTGATGGGATCCGAAATATTTTTATTCCAAAATTTCTAGTCAGATTAAATACAATTTCAATATAAATTTATATTACGTAAAAATCCAACGAAACATTGCGCTCGCAACAATTAATGAAATTAAAATTTTCAATATCCAAAAATAATATATATAAAGTAATTACGTGTTTGGTGCATTTTTTTATAGTTACTGCCCAGTTTTTATAATTACATCCCATTTATTATTTCTTAAAGTCCTTTTTCTTGTTAAGCCTAATGCATCCCTCCTAGGAAAGATTTGCAGCCCAGCGGGGCGGAGAATAACAACTTGACCTTGCCTGGGTATTCCTAAAAAAAAGTATAGCTGGGCTAGCCATTTTCAGCTTTAAAAACATTAATATCTGGGCTGGATATCTGGCCTGGGCTAGACGGGCCACAGCCCGCCCAGTTAATACCTGCAGCGATGTTTTCGTTGTTGTTCAGAGGAGAAAAATTAATATCTGGGCTAAACATCAAAAAACTCTGCAGTGCTCACACCTCAAAAACACAAATACTGCTCGAGCTGCTTGGTCCCAGCTGTCGGCCGCTTCTTGTGGAATTCTCTCGTTTATTGACTACTCCCTCCTTTCCGGTTTATAGTGCTCAATTCAAAAATCTCACCAATCAAGGTAGATGGCGAGTGGTGGAATACTTTTTATAGTTTTGCAAAAGCACCTAATTAATGCTCTTGTTATCCTCAAAAAATTATGTTTATCAATGCATTAATTGCAATGCATGCATGCATAAAGTACATGCATTGGTCAATTTTCTCTTAATACTTGCATGCAATGATTTAATGCACCTTGGAATCTGAACATGTGATGGAAAACAACCAAATTGAGCCTTATAAAATGGAAAAACTAAAATTTTGAGATAAGCCCTATAAACCGGAAAGGAGGGAGTACATAGGTTGACAATGGTGTGGGACCGTGATGTCAGGAAACCAGGAGGAAGCAAAATAAATTATAGTCTTATATATATATAATAAGGAGGCACTTGCGTACGTGAGGCTATGGCCCTGGTGGGTCCCCATTGTCATCCTCTCCAAGTAAAGTCATCTCCTCGCCCGCACGCGCTTTCCGCCCGAAACAGTCAGCGCCGCCCGCCCCGCTTCCCGGTGCAGGCGATTGCTCCGCCTTCAAACGACACAAGTGCCGTCCGTCCGTCCATCTGCCGCCCACATTAATGATACGCGGTTGCCGAGGCGGCTACTCCGGCACCACACGTCCGTCCCTCCGCCGCCCACCATTTCTATATAAACTGCCGCGCCGGCCATAGCCGCAGTCATCCACATCCGTTCCCTTTCTCCTGTCCACACCACTACTGCCCACCATGGATTCCTCGCGCTCCAGCGCTCTTCGGGACGGGCGGTCGACAGACCACAAGGAGATGGCAGCCATTGCTGCCAACCGGCTGGCCGGCAGGCAGCCGGAGGACGACGACGTCCCAATGGAGAACATGGTAGTCGACGATCCGGCGCCAACCCCCTCCTCCGCGCCATCCTCGCCGGTGCATTGCACCTTGACCATCGGCGAGGCCCGTGCCCAATATATGGACACAGTGAGGCAGATGCGTGAGGAGCAGTTCCGGGAGGCGCAGGCCGACGCCGCCTACAACCACCATCTCCTCCAGGAGCACCTGCAGGCGGAGGAGCAGATCACTGCGGAGCGGGCGGAGCAGAAGGCGCTGCTCGACTCGTATCGCTCCGCCCGCAAGGGCCGCCTCGAGCGCTGGCGGTACCGCATGCGGGTGGCGGAGGCTGCGGCCACCTACAAAGAGGCTAGCAAATAGGGCGATGAAGCGGGCGAGGCGCTGTTTGGCGAGACCGAGGACGAGGCAGAGGACAATGCCGGCTCCGACGAGTCCCCGCTCCTCTAGCATCGACGAGGCCCTGCTCCGTCGAGGCCCCGCGGCGCCAACAACGAGGCAGAGGACACCGCCGGCTCCGCCGAGGCCCCGCCCCGCCAACAACGAGGCAGAGGACATCGCCGGCTCAGCCGAGGCCCCACCCTGCCGGCAACGCAGGGGAGGATTTCCACCGCTCCGCTGAGGCGCCGCCCGCCGGCAACGAGACAAAGGACATCGCCAGCTCCGCTAAAGCCCCACCCCGCTGCCAACGAGGCCGCGCCACACAGAAAACGAGGAAGAGTAGAACACGGTAGGTCGTTGCCGCTCGGGTCCAAGTAAGGCCACCGCTGCTACCCTCCGGTTGAAGCCAAGCTAGGCGGGTTGACCATTGACGGCCGGTTAGCTTCTTGGCGGCGACGTGGAGTCGGAGAGCTGCGCTGGAGAAGAACGCTGCTTCTACTTAACTGCTGGTGCAGTTGGCTGACTGACACGTGGGCCCAACAGGCCACATGTCAGTTACGCAACTGCACCTGCAGTTAAGTCACTGAAGCTTCTGTTTGGCTCAGCGGGACACAGGTGGGTAGCTTCGGTTAATTAATTATACCTCAAGCGCACCCCTTTTTAGTTGAAGAATGTATGAAATGTAATGAAATCCGGCATGTTTATATGAAATCCGACCATGTATGAATGAATTTATTTCGATTAGCTCGAATTCCTGTATCACTGGCATTGGATGAACATGCAAAACAATACGTACTAGCATTATTCCCAGGGTGATCACCTCATTTGCAGCAGTTTCACATGTACTCCCTCCGGTCCTTTCTAGTCTGCATACAAGTTTTATCTGCAGTCAAAGTATCTCTACTTTGACCAATCTTATACAAAAAAGTATGCACTTTCACAATGTGCGAAGTAAAAAGGAACAGAAGGAGTACAAAGAGTTTGAGCAGCTTTTTAGAGTTTCTGTACATTGCAATCGAACACACAGGGCTGGCAATTCATAGAGCACATTCAAAACAATCGATGATTATGCATCTCAGCGACTCACATGTTAGAGGCAATATTTACTTCACAACTAAAGAATAAAGAAAAAATGGATCGACGCTGCTGACAGCAAAGGGCGTCCCATTCGAAAATATCAAACGCATGTCTTGCTAAAATCAATGAGCAAAATTTGACAGGGTTGTCCCATTCCAAAATATCAAATGCCTACGATTGTGGAATGGGTAGGGTTTGCCATCAGTTCGGACATTGACATGGCACCTCGTGCTAAATAAACCAGCTGTTCTTTTTGTGCAGTTCCACCAAAATCAACCAAATTCGCGCGTAGCTTGTATGATTTCGCCCTTATATGTTGCAACGCCTTGAACTTATCGGCACCTCCTTTCTTGTGGTGGAAATGAATGATTCGATGTATTCATGAACATTTTGTGCAGTTCCCATTGAAATCAAGCTGAGCACCCCTATTTGCACAAATACAAAAAAGTGATTAGTATAAAGCAAACTGTACTATGAATTGACAGTTTCAACAGGCACCTACATGGTCCATGTAGAGCACACTTTTAGAAAAATGGAACTCACCAGAAAGAATCCTAGAACAACATTGTACTCGCGCATCACAACAAAAAAATGGAGATTTGTCAGTCCTTCTGAGCTGAAGTTAGTTTGGTCTTGTGGGGAGTAATGTAACCATCCTTCAACTGCTCCTTCTGATGAGAAGACAGACAGGGCTTCTTCATCCTGGCATAATCGGAACTAGTCACTTCATGTACTCCATATTCTTCTTCAGAGGAAGATGATCCTGTTGTGCAAAGCCAAGAGGACTACTAAATGCTAGCATCCCTGTTTGCTCGAAAAAAGGAAAGGAAATATTTAAAACAGCACAGATGAAGCACTTCTCAAGGACAATACCACTTTTTCATGACAGTATCTAAACAGTAGCACAACACCAATAGAGATGACAAAGCTCAATCATATGGATGAAATCAGTGGGCGAGTACCAACCTTTGTCAGGAGGCTTATTGTGTAGAGCATACAGATGAAGCACTTCTCCGGAACCATCTGTTGCTATCTACGGTGGTGGCCATGCTTACTATATACTCCTCGATTTTTTAATGTTTCCAACATCTTCTTGTGCAGTTCCACTAAAATATATGGTATCTTCAAAGAAGATCCCTGTTTGCACAAGTAGAGATAATTACGTATTACATTAAGAGTGGCATCAAATCAGTGGCAAAACAATTGCTCGTTCCAGCCATAGCAATAAATTAAGATGCAAAACTATATCATTACTTGTGTCATCACAGTTCTAGTGCTTCATTACAACACCGGGAGTTGATTTTTGTTTTTCTTCCGCTTGTTCTTCCCCTTCATCACTTGGTTCAATAACAGACAAGCTTCACCTTCAATGTAAGATTTGGCATGTCAATTAGGGAGCACAAGTATAGTACTAAACTTAATTTTCTGATGAAAGTGGCAAAATACAGGCCAACAGTTGTGAAATATCCTTATCTTACCTCAATGGGATATTATGGTGCACATACAGATTGGAAGTCTTGTCTCCATTTGTGCAGTTCACTAAAATCAAGCAACATTATCGTACAAGTAGCACAACATATGAAAGCACACTGCAGAATCATGTGAAAGAAGGCTAGTACTGACCTCTCATGATGCGGAATTCAAACAACTCACAAGAAGAAGATCTGAACCAAATTTGCCAACACGGATAGGAAGTAAGATCTCCTCTTGTGCAGTTCCACTAAGATCAAGCAATCAAGCAACGTTGTCGGTGTGACATTTTGGTTGAACTGCACAAAACACTCTTAAAACAAAGTGTTTTGTGCAGTGCAACAAAAGGTCACAATGGCAACGAGGTGAAGTAGATAACCCTGTTTACACAGAGGTGCAAAGGGAACAATTAGTGGTCAATAACGGTGGATGACACAGAAGCCAACAAAAAGAAGCATCTACCTTATCTAAATGGGAAAGAAAGCAAGACAGTAGCATTTCTCAAACAGTGGCATTGATTAATATTGACATAGAGGTTATATTAACAATAAAATTCGTTAAACATGTAATTTGCTTTTAACTGTGGCATTGCATCAATTTTCCAGCGGCATTATTAGAGGGTGTTTGTTTACAGGGACATTTTGGTGTAGGGACTAAAAAAACTCCGTGTCAGTCCCATCTAAACCAAGCAGGAGGGACTTTTAGAGACTAAAAGTGGGCATTTGGGACTAAAGAAAGAAGACCCCGAGGGAGTCTTTTTGGGACTTTTTCCAACAGTTGCCCCTGCCACGCATCGCACCTTGTCTCTATTAGTTCATTACTAGGGGTAACATGGTCTTTTAGCATGTCATTTAATAACCTCTAGTCCATGTTTAGTCCCTGGAACCAAGCAGGTAGGGACTAGGGAGTTTTTAACCAAACAGGGCCTTCGATTAACAACAGCTAATGAGTTGCACGGGACAGTGGACGCACCAGCACCATGTGCATCTACCGATGTACTATGGTCATGCACAGTCTGTTGCAACAAAGAACAAACAACCAAGGAGCATATTTGTGTTGGTCCCAGTTTTGTTATCTTTAGACACCTTTCCCTATGTGAGCGCAGCAAATCTAGTCCTGCTCAAACTCTACAGCCTTGTCCCTTCCTTTCCTTTTTGAACTAGTACTTTCATCCCTTCCTTCCTCTTTGAACCACGTCCTAGATTTATGCGATACAACTTTCCCCACTACTTTCCCCCATTCCTTTCCTCTTTGAACCACATCCTAGATTCATGCTATACAACTTTCCCCCTTCATTTCCTCTTTGAACCACGTCCTAGATTCATGCTATATACAACTTTTCCCACTACTTTCCCCCACTCCTTTCCTCTTTGAAGCACGTCCTAGATTCATGGTATACATGCAGCTAGAGCAATGCATGTGGAGTAAGTAAATTATACCTTAAGGTTCTTGGGGCATGGTTCGGTGGGCGACGGGACGACAGCGAAGAAGAAGGGGTCGGAGGCCCTCCCGCGTCGCCGCTGGGTGAAAGTGAACAGCTGCGCCGGTAGTGGATTCCCTCCCTCGCCGACGGCGACAGCGTTAAGCCTCCTTCCCTTCCCAGCGGACGGATCCTGCCGGCTCTTTGAGCAGCAGTGAGGGGAGAGAGAGGCCAACGAAGTCTTGTTTAGATCTGGAGAGGGCGAGAGAGTGTGAAGAGAGAAACTACAAGCGCTGAGGCTCCAGCGTGTATATATATACTGGAGAGAGAGTGTGAAGCGTGCAAACCCTAGAAAACAAGTGCCGAGGCTGCAGCTTATACGTGATGAGGTGATTATACGGTCACTACGAGATCGTATAGCTCCGTATCCATCCATTTTGACCAGTCAAAGAATCCTCCTGGCACAAATTATGCTCAAGTGTAGTTATCGAACCCGAGACCTCAAGTTTGACGAGCAAACAGGCTAACCAGCTACACAACCCTCCCGTTATGTTCAACGAGAGGAAAATAACCTTTTATACATTCCTGCATTCGTGTGACAAGCATGCCGTGTTTTTTTTGTGTGTGTGGGAGTCATTGGGATTTCAATCATAATCGTGTCATGTGGCTTTGGTGGTAAGACTATCCACAGTGGTGCAGAAATAATGCAGCCTTAGTCACCTTACCTCTCTCCACGTAGTACGTTGGGTCCCACCAGTAAGAGGGTGAAACAAACAAATTAATAAGAAAAATTAAAAGCGCCAGCGGTGTATCTTACCTCACACATCTCGCTACTGCTCGGGAACACTGTCCAATTGATCCCTCTGTTCGCTCACGTACTATTTTAAGTGAATCCTTATTATAACATGCACACAAATTTTGGGCACTTGTATTCGACTTAAGTCAGTGTGCCACCGTATCTCGTATACTTACTACTCCCTCCGTCTAGGTGTAATAAGTCACGTTAGAAGGTGCAACGGGACCAAGGTGCGTGCGTGTGCGTGTGTGTGTTTAACAACATGTGTGTGTTAGAGAGAGCGACAGATCGACCTACTCCTACAGAGAGATGGTGTGTAGTGTACGATTTTAGCCGCGAGAGTCGGTGCATCCTCTCGTTTCCGGGCGTGTCCGGTAGGGACAGGCGGACAGCTGCCACGCCCGCTCCTGACCAGCCTGGCCCACCCAAAGCCCCTCCATCGCCCGCGCGCGCTTCCCACTTGAAACGGTCAGTGCCGCTCCAAAGAATCGGTGCCGCATTCATGCCCGGGCAGAGCGGACGCGACCTCTCACTGGCGCAAGAGTGATGGTTGCTTCGTCCGTCCAACTTACTGCTGGGTCTATGTGATTTGACGGCTCATTGGTCTTTATTACTGAGGTGGTAGGACTGCTGGATGTCCCACGCTTTCGGCGAAAGGAGGTACTACTACTACTAGATTACAATTTTCTCCATTCTTACAGCGGAGGAGTGCAAGAGCAGTGAAAACACGCAGGCTCAATGATTACATGGCCCACCTCACGCTATCACCGTGCGACACCTAACTCTTTACATAGTACTCCCTCCGTTCCTAAATATTACTAGATGAGACCCCGCGTGTTGCCGCGGAACAGCCGTATATCTCTCTGCGCAAAATTATCGATTTCATAGAACTAAAAAAAACTCTATAACCGCATGAAAAATGTGGTAGCCAAACTAAATAAACTCCCATCATTATTTAGATCATCCCACGTAAGGAAAAAAGATCAGCCAACTCCTACTGCATAATGGGATTATATTTTTCTTTTTGACATGTTAATGGGACTTAAAAGCTCACTTACATGCATGCTACCGGTGCATGCTTGCATGCAGACATGTTGACGTGATTTAAAACCCACTCACTGCATGCCACGGTATTTCTGCATGCTTGCATGTGGCTTAGTGCGGAGCCTCTCAACGTCTAGATCAGACGGCTATTATGGACTGATTTAGTTCATCTAACGGCTACATTAATTTTGATGATGTGGCTCAAGGAGAGGATAGAGAATTCCTAGTAGTGGGGGCTAGCTATTACTAGTAGATAAGTCTTTGTAGAGATTCCACTAGGTGAACTACATACGGACCAAAATGAATGAATCTACACTTAAATGCATCTATATACATCCGCATGTGGTTCATGGTGAAATCTCTACAAAGACTTATATTTAGGAACGGAGGAAGTACTAGTATAGTACGTACTGTAATTTATCAGCGAGATAAATTTGTACAATGCTACGAAGCTTCCAGCTTCTGTTACATGTATCTTGCGTCCAAGGTTGCCCGTTGCAACATTTCATCAAATACAAAGGAGACTAACATGCATGCTATTGCATCTCAACGATTGACAGATCATAGCAAATATGTACTCCCTCCGTTCCAAAATAAGTGTCTCAACTTTGTGCAAACTTTAGTACAAAGTTGTACTACTACTAAAGTTGACACTTATTTTGGAACAGAGGTAGCTAAAGAAAAAAAGATCCATGCAGTCCCTAGCCCTTGAACCGTGAACCCTGACCAGGCTTCAATTTGCTGGCAACGTTCGAGCTTCCTAATAAATGAAGTTTGCAACCTTTTGACCATCGGATCATTTTGTGCAGTTTCACCAAAATCGAGATGAGCATCCTGTTGGAAATATGCCCTAGAGGCAATAATAAAATGGTTATTATTATATTTCCTTGTTCATGATAATTGTCTATTGTTCATGCTATAATTGTGTTATCCGGAAATCGTAATACATGTGTGAATACATAGACCACAACATGTCCCTAGTGAGCCTCTAGTTGACTAGCTCGTTGATCAACAGATAGTCATGGTTTCCTGACTATGGACATTGGATGTCATTGATAACGGGATCACATCATTAGGAGAATGATGTGATGGACAAGACCCAATCCTAAGCATAGCACAAGATCGTGTAGTTCGTTTGCTAGAGCTTTTCCAAATGTCAAGTATCATTTCCTTAGACCATGAGATTGTGCAACTCCCGGATACCATAGGAGTGCTTTGGGTGTGCCAAACGTCACAACGTAACTGGGTGGCTATAAAGGTGCACTACGGGTATCTCTGAAAGTGTCTGTTGGGTTGGCACGAATCGAGACTGGGATTTGTCACTCCGTATGACGGAGAGGTATCTCTGGGCCCACTCGGTAATGCATCATCATAATGAGCTCAATGTGACCAAGTGTTTGGTCACGGGATCATGCATTACAGTACGAGTAAAGTGACTTGCCGGTAACGAGATTGAACAAGGTATTGGGATATCGACGATCGAATCTCGGGCAAGTAACGTACCGATTGACAAAGGGAATTGTATACGGGATTGATTGAATCCTCGACATCGTGGTTTATCCGATGAGATCATCGTGGAACATGTGGGAGCCAACATGGGTATCCAGATCCCGCTGTTGGTTATTGACCGGAGAGTCGTCTCGGTCATGTCTGCATGTCTCCCGAACCCGTAGGGTCTACACACTTAAGGTTCGGTGACGCTAGGGTTGTAGAGATATTACTATGCGGAAATCCGAAAGTTGTTCGGAGTCCCGGATGAGATCCCGGACGTCACGAGGAGTTCCGGAATGGTCCGGAGGTGAAGAATTGTATATAGGAAGTCCAGTTTCGGCCACCGGGAAAGTTTCGGGGGTCACCGGTATTGTACCGGGACCACCGGAAGGGTCCCGGGGGGGTCCACCGGGTGGGGCCACCTATCCCGGAGGGCCCCATGGGCTGAAGTGGGAGGGAACCAGCCCCTGGTGGGCTGGTGCGCCCCCCTTGGGCCTCCCCCTGCGCCTAGGGTTGGAAACCCTAGGGGTGGGGGGCGCCCCACTTGGCTTGGGGGGCAAGCCACCCCCTTGGCCGCCGCCCCCCTTGGAGATTGGATCTCCTAGGGCCGGCGCCTCCTCAGGGGCCCTATATAAAGAGGGGGGGAGGGAGGGAAGCCGCACCCAAGCCCCTGGCGCCTCCCTCTCCCTCCCGTGACACCTCTCCCTCTCGCTGAGCTTGGCGAAGCCCTGCCGAGATCCTTGCTGCTTCCACCACCACGCCGTCGTGCTGCTGGATCTCCATCAACCTCTCCCTCCCCTTGCTGGATCAATAAGGAGGAGACGTCTTCCCCAACCGTACGTGTGTTGAACGCGGAGGTGCCGTCCGTTCGGCGCTCGGTCATCGGTGATTTGGATCACGACGAGTACGACTCCATCAACCCCGTTCACTTGAATGCTTCCGCTCGCGATCTACAAGGGTATGTAGATGCACTCTTTTCCCTCTCGTTGCTAGAAGACTCCATAGATTGTTCTTGGTGATGCGTAGAAATTTTTTAATTTCTGCAACGATCTCCAACACATCCCTGTGGCAAAGAAATTGAAGAAGCGTGATTAGAATAAGATTACTGGGACTAGTTGATGAGACATAAACTCATCACAAATACAGTACGTAGAAGCCAGTAGAGGTATGTGCGGGGCAAAGAAGTAGAGAAATATCCACAGGGAGTGATGTGGGCAGCTGGAGCAGTGGTGCAAGCCGGCTGTAAAGGGAGTTGCCCCTGAGGGATGTAGCTCAACCTTGAGGAGGGCGGCGGGAGGCGGCAACTGCCCACGTCGCGGCTGTGAGCAAGGGACGAAGGCAACCTCACCGGCTTTGTGAGAGAGAACGGCGGGGACCCCTGACCGGGACGTGCCGACAGTGGGTTTTCGCCGTCGGCGACGACCACCGCATCTACACTAAGCATCCACCCCTTCTCCAAGGAGACGTGATCCGCCGGGATGTTAGAGATGTGGCCACAGTCGTTTTGTGTGAGAGAGTGTGAAGAGAGCAACCCTAGCAAACAACCGTGTAGGCTGGCCCGTCCTGACTATGTATATAGTGGAGCGGTTTCCTTTTCTCTCCATATGAACCTATCATATTGCATACGTGCCACTGAAGAAAAAAAACTTTATTTATAAATGACGCGGCACCTACTACTCGTTCTCCTACAAGCTTGCACTTGGCATCTCCAGAATATTAACCTTGCGATTGGCTCTTCGCCTCTTTGGGAAGTCGAGCAATAATGGTAGTGCATTATATATCGTTCTGGCTATATGAGACCGAATGAATTACTACACGTGCACCACGTGGTCGAGGGGCGACAGTGGATTTAATTTCTGCAACGATCTCCAACAGTGGCATCATGAGCTAGGTCTATGCGTAGTTTCTATGCACGAGTAGAACACAAACTTTTTTTGGGCGTAGATGTTGTCAATTTTCTTGCCACTACTAGTCTTATCTTGTTTCGGCGGCATCGTGGGATGAAGCGGCCCGGACCGACCTTACACGTATGCTTACGTGAGACAGGTTCCACCGACTGACATGCACTAGTTGCATAAGGTGGCTAGCGGGTGTCTGTCTCTCCCACTTTAGTCGGATCGGATTCGATGAAAAGGGTCCTTATGAAGGGTAAATAGAAATTGGCATATCACGTTGTGGTTTTACGTAGGTAAGAAACGTTCTTGCTAGAAACCTATAGAAGCCACGTAAAAACATGCAACAACAATTAGAGGACGTCTAACTTGTTTTTGCAGCATATGCCTTGTGATGTGATATGGCCAAAAGGATGTGATGAATGAAATATATGTGATGTATGAGATTGATCATGTTCTTGTAATAGGAATCACGACTTGCATGTCGATGAGTATGACAACCGGCAGGAGCCATAGGAGTTGTCTTTATTTTTGTATGACCTGCGTGTCATTGAATAACGCCATGTAAATTACTTTACTTTATTGCTAAACACGTTAGCCATAGAAGTAGAAGTAATCGTTGGCGTGACAACTTCATGAAGACACGATGATGGAGATCATGATGATGGAGATCATGGTGTCATGCCGGTGACGAAGATGATCATGGCGCCCCGAAGATGGAGATCAAAGGAGCAATATGATACTGGCCATATCATGTCACTATTTGATTGCATGTGATGTTTATCATATTTTGCTTCTTATTTGCTTAGTATGACGGTAGTAAGTAAGATGATCCCTTATAATAATTTCAAGAAAGTGTCCCCCCTAACTGTGCGCCGTTGCGAAATTCCGTTGTTTCGAAGCACCACGTGATGATTGGGTGTGATAGATTCTAACGTTCACATACAACGGGTGTAAGACAGATTTACACATGCAAAAACACTTAGGTTGACTTGACGAGCCTAGCATGTACAGACATGGCCTCGGAACACAAGAGACCGAAAGGTCGAACATGAATCATATAGAAGATACGATCAACATGAAGATGTTCACCGATGTTGACTAGTCCGTCTCACGTGATGATCGGACATGTCCTAGTTGAATCGGATCATGTTTAATTAGATGACTAGAGGGATGTCTATCTGAGTGGGAGTTCATTGAATAATTTGATTAGATGAACTTAATTATCATGAACTTAGTCTAAAATCTTTACAATATGTCTTGTAGATCAAATGGCCCACGCTAATGTTGCCCTCAACTTCAACGCGTTCCTAGAGAAAACCAAACTGAAAGATGATGGCAGCAACTATACGGACTGGGTCCGGAACCTGAGGATCATCCTCATAGCTGCCAAGAAAGATTATGTCCTAGAAGCACCGCTAGGTGACGCACCCATCCCGGAGAACCAAGACGTTATGAACGCTTGGCAGCAGCGTGCTGATGATTACTCCCTCGTTCAGTGCAGCATGCTTTACAGCTTAGAACCGGGGCTCCAAAAGCGTTTTGAGCAACACAGAGCATATGAGATGTTCGAAGAGCTGAAAATGGTTTTCCAAGCTCATGCCCGGGTCGAGAGATATGAAGTCTCTGACAAGTTCTTCAGTTGTAAGATGGAGGAAAATAGTTCTGTCAGTGAGCACATACTCAAAATGTCTGGGTTACACAACCGCTTGACTCAGCTGGGAGTTAATCTCCCGGATGACGCGGTCATTGACAGAATCCTTCAGTCGCTTCCACCGAGCTACAAGATCTTTGTGATGAACTTCAATATGCAGGGGATGGAAAAGACCATTCCTGAGGTATATTCAATGCTGAAATCAGCGGAGGTGGAGATCAAAAAGGAACATCAAGTGTTGATGGTGAATAAAACCACTAAGTTCAAGAAAGGCAAGGGTAAGAAGAACTTCAAGAAGGACGGCAAGGGAGTTGCCGCGCCCGGTAAGCCAGTTGCCGGGAAGAAGCCAAAGAATGGACCCAAGCCTGAGACTGAGTGCTTTTATTGCAAGGGAAGTGGTCACTGGAAGCGGAACTGCCCCAAGTACTTGGCGGACAAGAAGGCCGGCAACACCAAAGGTATATGTGATATACATGTTATTGATGTGTACCTTACCAGCACTCGTAGTAGCTCCTGGGTATTTGATACCGGTGCGGTTGCTCATATTTGTAACTCAAAGCAGGAGCTGCGGAATAAACGAAGACTGGCAAAGGACGTGGTAACGATGCGCGTCGGGAATGGTTCCAAGGTCGATGTGATCGCCGTCGGCACGCTACCTCTACATTTACCTACGAGATTAGTTTTAAACCTCAATAATTGTTATTTAGTGCCAGCTTTGAGCATGAACATTGTATCAGGATCTCGTTTAATTCGAGATGGCTACTCATTTAAATCCGAGAATAATGGTTGTTCTATTTATATGAGAGATATGTTTTATGGTCATGCCCCGCTGGTTAATGGTTTATTCTTAATGAATCTCGAACGTAGTGTTACACATATTCATAGTGTGAATACCAAAAGATGTAAGGTTGATAATGATAGTCCCACATACTTGTGGCACTGCCGTCTTGGTCACATTGGTGTCAAACGCATGAAGAAGCTCCATGCAGATGGACTTTTGGAGTCTCTTGATTACGAATCATTTGACACGTGCGAACCATGCCTCATGGGTAAGATGACCAAGACTCCGTTCTTCGGAACAATGGAGCGAGCAACCAACTTATTGGAAATCATACATACTGATGTGTGTGGTCCAATGAGTGTTGAGGCTCACGGTGGCTATCATTATGTTCTCACTCTCACTGATGACTTGAGTAGATATGGGTATGTCTACCTAATGAAACACAAGTCTGAGACCTTTGAAAAGTTCAAGGAATTTCAGAGTGAGGTTGAGAATCAACGTGACAGAAAAATAAAGTTCTTACGATCAGATCGTGGAGGGGAATATTTGAGTCACGAATTTGGCACACACTTAAGGAAATGTGGAATAGTTTCACAACTCACGCCGCCTGGAACACCTCAGCGAAATGGTGTGTCCGAACGTCGTAATCGCACTCTATTGGATATGGTGCAATCTATGATGTCTCTTACCGATCTACCGCTCTCATTTTGGGGCTATGCTTTAGAGACTGCCGCATTCACTTTAAATAGGGCTCCGTCAAAATCCGTTGAGACGACACCGTATGAATTATGGTTTGGGAAGAAACCTAAGCTGTCGTTTCTAAAAGTTTGGGGATGCGATGCTTATGTCAAGAAACTTCAACCTGAAAAGCTCGAACCCAAGTCGGAGAAATGCGTCTTCATAGGATACCCTAAGGAAACCATTGGGTATACCTTCTACCTCAGATCCGAAGGCAAGATCTTTGTTGCTAAGAATGGATCCTTTCTGGAGAAAGAGTTTCTCTCGAAAGAAGTAAGTGGGAGGAAGGTAGAGCTTGATGAAGTACTGCCTCTTGAAGTGGAAAGTAGCGCAGCTCAGGAAAATGTTCCCGTGGTGCATGCACCGACTAGAGAGGAAGTTAATGATGATGGTGATCAAGGTACTTCGGATCAAGCTCCTACTGAACTTCGTAGGTCCACAAGGACACGTTCCGCACCAGAGTGGTACGACAACCCTGTCTTGGAAATCATGTTGTTAGACAACGGTGAACCTTCGAACTATGAAGAAGCAATGGTGGGCCCAGATTCCGACAAATGGCTAGAAGCCATGAAATCCGAGATAGGATCCATGTATGAAAACGAAGTATGGACTTTGACTGACTTGCCCGATGATCGGTGAGCCATAGAAAATAAATGATCTTTAAGAAGAAGACAGACTCGGATGGTAATGTGACCATCTATAAGGCTCGACTTGTTGCTAAGGGTTATCGACAAGTTCAAGGGGTTGACTACGATGAGACTTTCTCACCCGTAGCGAAGCTGAAGTCCGTCCGAATCATGTTAGCAATTGCCGCATTCTATGATTATGAGATATGGCAAATGGACGTCAAAACGGCATTCCTTAACGGCTTTCTTAAGGAAGAATTGTATATGATGCAGCTGGAAGGTTTTGTCGATCCTAAGGATGCTAACAAGGTATGCAAGCTCCAGCGCTCCATCTATGGGCTGGTGCAAGCATCTCGGAGTTGGAACATTCGATTTGATGAGATGATCAAAGCATTTGGGTTTACACAGACTTATGGAGAAGCCTGTGTTTACAAGAAAGTGAGTGGGAGCTCTGTAGCATTTCTCATATTATATGTGGATGACATACTGTTGATGGGAAATGATATAGAATTCTTGGGAAGCATAAAGGCCTACTTGAGCAAGTGTTTTTCAATGAAGGACCTTGGAGAAGCTGCTTATATATTAGGCATCAAGATCTATAGAGATAGATCAAGACGCCTCATTGGTCTTTCACAAAGTACGTACCTTGACAAGATATTGAAGAAGTTCAATATGGATCAGTCCAAGAAGGGGTTCTTTCCTGTATTGCAAGGTGTGCAATTGAGCACGGCTCAATGCCCGACCACGGCAGAAGATAGAGAAAAGATGAGTGTCGTCCCCTATGCCTCGGCCATAGGGTCTATTATATATGCCATGCTGTGTACCAGACCTGATGTAAACCTTGCCGTAAGTTTGGTAGGAAGGTACCAAAGTAATCCCGGCATGGAACACTGGACAGCGGTCAAGAATATCCTGAAGTACCTGAAGAGGACTAAGGATATGTTTCTCGTTTATGGAGGTGACGAAGAGCTCGTCATAAAGGGTTACGTCAATGCTAATTTCGACACAGATCTGGATGACTCTAAGTCACAAACCGGATACGTGTATATTTTGAATGGTGGGGCAGTAAGCTGGTGCAGTTGCAAGCAAAGCGTTGTGGTGGGATCTACATGTGAAGCGGAATACATGGCGGCCTCAGAGGCAACACAAGAAGCAATCTGGGTGAAGGAGTTCATTACCGACCTAGGAGTTATTCCCAATGCGTCGGGCCCGATGACTCTCTTCTGTGACAACACTGGAGCTATTGCCCTTGCCAAGGAGCCCAGGTTTCACAGGAAGACCAGGCATATCAAGCGTCGCTTCAACTCCATTCGTGAAAATGTTAAAAATGGAGACATAGATATTTGTAAAGTACATACGGACCTGAATGTAGCAGATCCGTTGACTAAACCTCTCCCTAGAGCAAAACATGATCAACACCAGAACTCTATGGGTGTTCGATTCATCATAATGTAACTAGATTATTGACTCTCGTGCAAGTGGGAGACTGTGGGAAATATGCCCTAGAGGCAATAATAAAATGGTTATTATTATATTTCCTTGTTCATGATAATTGTCTATTGTTCATGCTATAATTGTGTTATCCGGAAATCGTAATACATGTGTGAATACATAGACCACAACATGTCCCTAGTGAGCCTCTAGTTGACTAGCTCGTTGATCAATAGATAGTCATGGTTTCCTGACTATGGACATTGGATGTCATTGATAACGGGATCACATCATTAGGAGAATGATGTGATGGACAAGACCCAATCCTAAGCATGGCACAAGATCGTGTAGTTCGTTTGCTAGAGCTTTTCCAAATGTCAAGTATCATTTCCTTAGACCATGAGATTGTGCAACTCCCAGATACCATAGGAGTGCTTTGGGTGTGCCAAACATCACAACGTAACTGGGTGGCTATAAAGGTGCACTACGGGTATCTCCGAAAGTGTCTGTTGGGTTGGCACGAATCGAGACTGGGATTTGTCACTCCGTATGACAGAGAGGTATCTCTGGGCCCACTCGGTAATGCATCATCATAATGAGCTCAATGTGACCAAGTGTTTGGTCACAGGATCATGCATTACGGTACGAGTAAAGTGACTTGCCGGTAACAAGATTGAACAAGGTATTGGGATACCGACGATCGAATCTCGGGCAAGTAACGTATTGATTGACAAAGGGAATTGTATACGGGATTGATTGAATCCTCGACATCGTGGTTCATCCGATGAGATCATCATGGAACATGTGGGAGCCAACATGGGTATCCAGATCCCGCTGTTGGTTATTGACCGGAGAGTCGTCTCGGTCATGTCTGCATGTCTTCCGAACCCATAGGGTCTACACACTTAAGGTTCGGTGACGCTAGGGTTGTAGAGATATTAGTATGTGGAAATCCGAAAGTTGTTCGGAGTCCCGGATGAGATCCCGGACGTCACGAGGAGTTCCGGAATGGTCCGGAGGTGAAGAATTGTATATAGGAAGTCCAGTTTCGGCCACCGGGAAAGTTTCGGGGGTCACCGGTATTGTACCGGGACCACCGGAAGGGTCCCGGGGGGTCCACCGGGTGGGGCCACCTATCCCGGAGGGCCCCATGGGCTGAAGTGGGAGGGAACCAGCCCCTGGTGGGCTGGTGCGCCCCCCTTGGGCCTCCCCCTGCTCCTAGGGTTGGAAACCCTAGGGGTGGGGGGGGGGGGCGCCCCACTTGGCTTCGGGGGCAAGCCACCCCCTTGGCCGCCGCCCCCCTTGGAGATTGGATCTCCTAGGGCTGGCCCCCCCAGGGGCCCTATATAAAGAGGGGGGAGGGAGGGAGCCGCACCCAAGCCCCTGGCGCCTCCCTCTCCCTCCCGTGACACCTCTCCCTCTCGCTGGGCTTGGCGAAGCCCTGCCGAGATCCCCGCTGCTTCCACCACCACGCCGTCGCGCTGCTGGATCTCCATCAACCTCTCCCTCCCCTTTCTGGATCAAGAAGGAGGAGACATCTTCCCCAACCATACGTGTGTTGAACGCGGAGGTGCCGTCCGTTCGGCGCTCGGTCATCGGTGATTTGGATCACAACGAGTACGACTCCATCAACCCCGTTCACTTGAACGCTTCCGCTCGCGATCTACAAGGGTATGTAGATGCACTCTTTTCCCTCTCGTTGCTAGAAGACTTCATAGATTGTTCTTGGTGATGCGTAGAATTTTTTTAATTTCTGCAACGATCTCCAACACATCCCTGTGGCAAAGAAATTGAAGAAGCGTGATTAGAATAAGATTACTGGGACTAGTTGATGAGACATAAACTCATCACAAATACAGTACGTAGAAGCCAGTAGAGGTATGTGTGGGGCAAAGAAGTAGAGAAATATCCACAGGGAGTGATGTGGGCAGCTGGAGCAGTGGTGCAAGCCGGCTGTAAAGGGAGTTGCACCTGAGGGACGTGGCTCAACCTTGAGGAGGGCGGCAACTGCCCACGACGCGGCAGTGAGCAAGGGACGAAGGCAACCTCACCGGCTTTGTGAGAGAGAACGACGGGGACCCCTGACCGGGACGTGCCGACAGTGGGTTTTCGCCGTCAGCGACGGCCACCGCATCTACACTAAGCATCCACCCCTTCCCCAAGGAGACGTGATCCGCCGGGATGTTAGAGATGTGGCCACAGTCGTTTTGTGCGAGAGAGTGTGAAGAGAGCAACCCCAGCAAACAACCGTGTAGGCTGGCCCGTCCTGACTATGTATATAGTGGAGCGGTTTCCTTTTCTCTCCATATGAACCTATCATATTGCATACGTGCCACTGAAGAAAAAAAACTTTATTTATAAATGACGCGACACCTACTACTCGTTCTCCTATAAGCTTGCGCTTGGCATCTCCAAAATATTAACCTTGCGATTGGCTCTTCGCCTCTTTGGGAAGTCGAGCAATACTGGTAGTGCAGTATATATCGTTCTGGCTATATGAGACCGAATGAATTGCTACACGTGCACCACGTGGGCGAGGGTCGAGGGGTGAGGGAGAGTGCTACATACGGAGCAAAATGAGTGAATCTACACTCTAAAATACGTCTATATACATCAGTGTTTGGAGTATGTACTAGTAGTTCATATTGAAATCTAGTAAAGGACATATATATTCCAAAAAATATGATATAATCTCTATAACCAAGGTAGTAGGGGCGAGGAGTAAACGGAGGGAGTAGTAAATTTTTCTCCTCGTCCTGCGAGCCACCGTGCGCATGGGCGTGGGAGCGGGCGTAAGGCGGAGCAAGCTGCACCTCATCCTGCGAGCCACCGCGCCCGCGGGCCGGGGAGACGGCGTACTAAGCAAGCTTCTCTTCGTTCTGCGAGTTGACGGGACACATCAAAAGTACTCCAGTGTATATAGCCTTGCCTCTAAGGTAGGCCCCACATGGTTTGCCTCTTTTTTTAATTTAACATAACGCGTCAAGTCGCAATTTGTTTGTTCACCCGTGGTAGACGATCCTCCCCCCACCAAGTGGACAACCAGTACACGTGCCAAATTACCACGTGGGCTGCCTTTTTCGTACAGAAATGAGCTCCACCGTGTACCCGCGCGGTTGTGGTTGGGAAAGAGACGGGAGTACGTGCGCCGTGCATGCACCTCTTCTCTTCTTGCACGCCCCCCACCTACGTGGGTGTGTGTGAGAGATACAAACCGCGTTCGTGAGTGTTTTTTGTTTTGGGGTGGTGGGTGGGGGGTTTATTTCGTGAATTATTTGTGGGAATATGTGTCGATGACATCTCAAACAAAATTTTGCATGTAATGTGTGTGAAATGGAGGCCTATCCATATCATACATAGAGGGTCGGGTAATCCATGAGAAGAGAGGGAGGGGTCATAGCTATCGATAGAGTCGAAGAGAGGATCAAGTGGGTGGGTGCGAGATCGATGAAGAGAGCCATCTAAATTGTGTGTGTGTGCAAGTCAAAGATATAGGGCGACTGGCCTACCGGAACGTTAGAGGGCACATGTCAAGTTTGTGTGTGGCAGGGAGACATGACTAGAGCGCTTGATGTATCGGTGTGTGTGTGGGGGGGGGGGAGGGGGTGGGGGTAGGGGTAGGCAGAGGCCTAACTATAGAGGTAGAACGACTCGTATATGTGTTGAGAAGGAGAGACCCAGCTATGTCTTGAGGGAGATTGGTCGACATCCATACATAACTGAAGGACGGGAAATATGATGGGACAAAGAGAGAGAGAGAGAGGAGAGAGAGAGGGAGGGAGAGGGGTAGAGTGCTGGATGGGTGATGGAGTTGCTTCTCGGAGAAGGTGGGAGAGGCCTACTAGACAAACCGAGGGTGGAACTGCAATGTTATCAATAAGAGTGGGGATGTGTTTCTGTGTGTGCCTGTGCGTGATAGATCTGTCAGGACGCATCCATGGATGATGAAGGGGAACCATGTGTTTGGTAAGCAAACCTAACTAGATCGGTAGATCAATTGTTGTTTGTCGGAGGAAGGGAGAGACACAACTAATGAGGTAGATCGATCGACGCATGGGTAAAAATGAGTTATAAGGACCTAGCCAGCTATATGTATAGCGAGAGATCGGTCGGTGTACGTCCATTTGTTAGAGGCAAATAAGGCCCAGCGAGACGGATAGACAGAGAGAATGGAGCTAGGAGGTGGTGCGAGAGGCCCAACTACTAGCTAGATAGGGGGAGGAGTGTGCGGTTGTGAGATCGATGAAAAGAGGGGCGAGAGTTTACACGTGTGTGTGACCGTATGAGAGACACGAGGCAAGGACACACAAAGGAGGAGATTGAAGGTGTGTGTGTATGTTGTAGACAGGCATCGCTGGAGACGTTTATCGATCGGTGTGTGTCGGAAAGGAGTTGTGGAGACTCTGGGAGAACGACCTAAAGAAAAAAAATGAATGTGCCCGATGGATAGAATGCCGAGGGAGGGGGAGGGCGAGAAGGGCGTGTGCATGCATGAGAGAAA
The DNA here is from genome assembly GCF_018294505.1 of Triticum aestivum. Classification (NCBI taxonomy): domain Eukaryota; kingdom Viridiplantae; phylum Streptophyta; class Magnoliopsida; order Poales; family Poaceae; genus Triticum; species Triticum aestivum. The sequence continues at coordinate 381,133,965 of NC_057808.1, read as the reverse complement.
GTTAGTGGTAGCTACAAAGGTTAGAGGATTGTGTGGGTGTAAGAGACTAACAAAGATCATAATTTGATATGAAAGCGGATTCATATATTTGAATAGGAGATCATAGTGTTTTAAACATTGCATGCATGAATATAGCGGTGATACACGTGCCGTGCACATGTTATACCATAATGTGATAATGCATGGCGTTTGCAACTCAAAGCTAAATGCCGAACAATCTAAACCATACTATACATCAAACAATCTCACATTTTATTTGAATTTGTGATAATGTGTGGCGTTTGCAGCTTACAACTAAATATCGAACAATCTAAACAATACTATATATCGAACATTCTCACATTTTATTTGAATTTGTGGTAATGTGTGGCGTTTGCAACTCACATCTAAATACTTGTAGGCGTAGGGGGCGGGGCACCATACATAATGTGATAAACACATTATACATATGAGACATGCTTTAGATTATGAAGATCTAGCTAGAGCTAGAAATGTAATGTGATTTGAAATCAAAATAAAGTGGATTAAAAAAATCGAGTTCGAGTTCATATAGTACACATAGTTCATATGTAACTCGAGACTAATCATGTGGTGTGCTGTGAAGATAATACACAAACGATGGTTTAACTTGACAATAATGATGATTGTAGATCTTATTAAAACAGAGAAACGAATTCAAATGATTTGACTTCACAACAATCATTACTGTCGATCTTATTCAAATAGAGAAACGAATTCAAATTTAGTTCATATTGAAGCGGTAGTATATACGTTTGGAATGCACTAAAACGTTCATTTGAGTAGTAGGTTGCATGCATTATACACGTAGCGAAATATTTTAATTGAACATAACATGAATTCAAAGTTTTGAATGACATTTGTAGTGCGCATTGATTTGGTACAGTACACGTTAGGCTTGTCCGAAAATTTCAACCCGCGCCTTGTTAGCCCGAAATATTTAAGATATATCTTTGTCTTGTTGTGCTCCGACAACTCCCTCCATCTGAACCCGCGCCTTGCTATTCCGAAATTACAACGCGCGCAAAAACTCCCACCTCCTGTGAAATCCCGACACGTGAAATGCCCGTGGTACCCCTGAACTGAAAGAACCGCCTCAAATCGGTGGGGGTACTTTTGTAACTTACCCCACATTTCGGACAAGCGCGTCCCTAAGCCATGGTTCCCCACTGCCATCCCATCCGCCCACCTATTCGTACACCGAGGCCGCGAAAACTCGCGACGAAACCCCACACCCTGCTCCGTCCGCCACCTAGCCGGAGCCTCTTCCCCGACGACGTCATCCACAACAACACCTCGACGTCCCTCATCCACCATACCGGATGAGGATCCGTCGTCGATCTCGTCGTCCCGCCGGTTCAGCCACCCCGTCCTCCACCTCCAAGGAGCTGCCCCGACGTTCCCCTCGTCTTTCGCGCCACCTCCATTCCCACACCGCCGTCTTCACCTGCACCACCGGAAGAGCATCATCATCACCGTTTCCTCGGATGAAGCTGCAGCCTAATCGGCGCCACCAAAGAGGTTGTACACTAATCGCCGCATTTTCTTCTTGATTTGATCTCACGGTGCTGCCGGCGCTCGGTCCCGAGCCGACACGGCGCGGCTCCATCCACGGTGGCATCGCCGGCCACTTCCTCCATGGTGTCGCTCCCTCGGCGGCGACGTCTACATCAGTAGGAGCTGCTGCTGCTTTAGCTCTCGCTCGTGCTGCTGCTCTGCTCTTGCTCTCGGTCCCCTGCCTGGTCTGCTCTTGCTATTGCTCTTGCTCGCGCCGCTGCTCTCGCTCTTGCTCTTGCTTGCGATGCTGCTCCGATTTAGCTACACTTCAGTCGACTGAATCGACTTTTGGGTCAGTCGATTTTCAGGGGGTGGGGGTGGGGGCTCGCCGGGGTGAAGGAAGAACCAGCCGCAGCGGGGAGGGGGGCTCGCCGGAGAGGTACCCCACTATCTATCTTAGGGTTCAGGCTAGGGGCGGTGGTCGCCGGCGGTGGCAGGGCGTTGGCGGGGCGGTGGCATGGGGATCGCCGGAGAAAAAGCTCGGTACGGGGGGGCCTAGAGGGATGGCGGGGGCGGCGGCGGACCGACGGTGGGGAGTGTTTTCGGGGCGGGCGGGGCGGCGCACCGCCGGCCGCGGGCGGCGGGGGGCTGCTGTTTGGCCGGTGGTGGCTGGCGGCTCAGAGGGGTGGAGGTTGAAGATGAACCGCATGCCCTTAATTTCGTATCCAACGGCTGCAAAATCGACTGACCAGAGATGAAAAAGTCAGTCGACCGACGTGTAGCCTCACCTTGCTTGTGCGTTCAGTTTCGACAACAAAATTCAGTTTCGACAGCAAACAATTTTGACAGTTAAGTTCAGCTTCGACAGTTAAGTTCAGTTTCAAGAGTTAAATTCAGTTTCGACAGTTAAGTTCAGAGATGAGCGGCTGATGTATTTTACATCTAGCACTTTGTGGTTATGTATTTTACGTCATGTATTGGAGATGCTATTAGAATTCCACTCAGTTTAATGTTGTTCGTTGTCTCTCTTGTCCTCCTTCAGCCTCGGCGTCGTACAACTCACCGGAGCTGCTCCAACGACGAAACCGTCCATCACAGCGGAGCAGTACCTCAGGCTCCATCTCCAGACGCCTAAGATCTTCTTCCCCTCCTCCGATAGCCAAGTCAGCCGGAGCATCCTCACCGGCCAACCCAATCACGCTGAGATCGACATGGCTTTGCCAAAGAGGTTGTACACTTGTTGCATCTCTTTTTTACTCTACATGTTATATATATTGTCCACTGAGCACTTGTAGTAACGGGAAATACGATTATTTTATCCTACTATATGACAAGCAGTCAGGTACCAGGCAACTTAGCTATCCGTGATGGACTCTCTTGAACGCCATCATTATTTATCTCTGCGCGTTTGAGCTGTGCATTTGTCGATGGGCCTAGGAGTTGAGCTAGTATGGCAGTGGCCTGGGTCCAAAGTAATAGAAGTAGCACAAAAACATTTTTTTAGTGTAGGATTTTCCTTGCTCAAGCCTGCCTACTAGAATCGCCAGTGCTTGAAAGGAAAAGTGAATGAAAAACATAGGAATTGGAAAGTTTCCTATGGTACTACTTTTCATGAATTTGGTGCAAAGGAATGGAGCAAAGGAAAACTGTAGGATTTGTTCCTTTAGCGTCTCCTTGAAAGAAAAACCGTAGGAATTCTAATTTCCACTTCTCCTCCTTTTCATATTCCTATTCATCAAGCACAAGACTAACAGATAGTAGCATAATAGCATTATAACCGTACATTTTCTTGTGGTTTGACTTAATCTCACCATGCTTTTTGGCATCATGTGATCTTCCAATTGTTGTGAATCAAACACCCAGATTGGTAGAAATCCTGTGTTTTTAAATTCTCTGTTTTGCACGTGCATTCTTATCCTATTCCTGTCTATTTCCTATCCCTGCATTGTTAGAATCCTCAAATTCAAACAAGCCCTTACTCAATTACTTCTGTTACAGATATGTGTCAAAGAAAACCTTGTGTGGTTTGTCCTGCTCCTGCGGCACCGTGTTCCACCCCAGCTCAGCTGCTCCAATGACGAAAGGGTTCACCACAACAGGGATCCGCTCTCCAGACTATCTTTCGCCGCCTCAGATCTTCTTCCCTGCCGCCGGCAGCCACGACAACTGCATTACCATCATCAACTGAGCAGATGACCTTGAGGACTACACGGGTCCGCAAGAGAGGTCACACTCTTCCGTGTCTGCTTACGTTATGCATCGCTTAATATGATGACATGCTACATTATCATCGTGTTCACCTATTAGACTCCGAGTCAGGTCCAAACTAATGCTGAAACTTGAGTTTTTAAATGGTTGTGGGGTACATATTGGGGCAGCAATCAGTACTATCTGTCTACTATTTGGTTAATCTCCGGTGTCTACTATGAGTTTCATGTTGGGTGCAAACAAACATTAAAGGAGCCATTATCTGTATTTTTGAACTAAAGCTATTATCTGCCTGCTATCATTGGTTTTGGGTCTATCCACAGTTTGCTACCATCACTCTGGATTTGTGCATGCACTCCTTACATAATCTCACTATGTTTTATTCCTATGCATGCCAGTTATTGTACACAATGGAACTGATCATGTAGAGCAAAAGAGACGAGCCTTGCGTGGCAATAAAATTTCATGCAGACGTCGTTCCATGGTGGGCGCAAAGGCAGCTCCTCCTCCACCCATTAAAGATGTCATCTGCTTAGTTTAGACATGCTTTGTGTCAATGCCATTTGTTTAGTTTCTTTATCGTATATGTGAAAGATGCAATGCCATCTTGTTTAGCCAGGCATCATATATGTGAATTTTACAATGCCACCCTAGTTAGCCAGTCATCTTATATGTGAATTATATCATGCCATCATTTTTTTATTACGTGTTAAATTTGTCAACAATTTTAGTACATTCAATTACTCTTCCTGTGCATCAGCCATTCGGCACGGTCATGGAAAAATCTGGAGTGGAAACAAGGTCTTCAGAGCAGACAATGCTATCTGACGAAGCGCATGTCTTGCTGGTTACCGATAGCTCCTCAGAGGAGGATTCAGAGACAGATGACCAGTCATACTTCCCCCCTGAGGTGCATGCCCTAACTTGGCAGGGTTATGTTGCTCATATCGTGCGTATGGTATCTTGCATTGCTATGTCATTTGCTTAGTTTAGACATGCTTTGTGTGAATGCCACCTGTTTAGTGTCTAATTACCATATATGTGAATTATGCAATGCCATCTTGTTGCAAGACATTATATATGTGAATTATGCAATGTTATCTTGTTGCAAGGCATTATGTATGTGAATTATGCAATGCCATGCTGTTTAGGCAAGCGTCATATATGTGAATTATATCATGCCGTCCTTTTTTTGTATTTCTCATTGCTTTTGTCGACAATGTTTGTATATTCAACTGCTCTTCCTGTGCATCAGCCATTTGAATTGGTGATGGAGAAATCTGGAGTGAAAACAAGGTCTTCAGAGCAGATAATGCTACCTGCTGAAGCAGATATCTTGCTGGTTACAGATAGCTCTTCAGAGGAGGATTCAGAGGCAAATGACCAGTCCTATTATCCCCCTGAGGTGTATGCTCAAACTTGGCAGGGTTATATTACTCATATAATGCATATGTTGTATTGCAATGCTTAGTTTTTACATCATATACACAATATTGAATGCCATCTCCTTAGTTGACACATCATATATGCGATTGCCCTCTGCTCACTTCCTTAATATATAAATCATATATTTGAATTATGTCATGCCATGATGTTTACATAGACAACATGTATCTGAATTATGGCATGCCAACCCATTTTCTAAAGACATAATATAGTTATATCATCTCATCCTATTTACATAGTCATCATATTTTAAATTATGTCATTCTATCCGTGAATTATATCATGACATCATGTTTCCATCGACGGCATGTTTGTGATTTATGGCATGCCAACCACTTTAATAGACACATCGTATAGTTATATCATGTCATCCTGTTTACATAGTCATCATATTTTGAAGTATGTCATTCTATCCTGTTTAGTTAGCCATCATACATGTGAAATTGTGTCATGCTATCCTGTTTAATTAGCCATCATATATGTGAAATTATGTCCTGCTATTCTGTTTGCTTAGACAACATACATGTGAATTATTTCATGCCCTGATTTCTTTCCCTACTATCCATTGCACTTGTCTATCTTACAATGTCTGTACATTCAATTACTTTTCTTGTTTATCAGCCATTTCAATTGGAGGGAGTGATGGCAGTATCTGTGGGAGTAAAAACACGGTCTTCAGAAAAGATCGTGCTACCTGTCGATGCAGATAGAACCACGGTTGTACTTGCCCAAGAACCAGCCCCACCACACATAACCCACACTCATGCAGATTGTACCCCTACCTAGTTGGACAGAGAACCAGCTACACCCCTTCTAACCCCAACCCCAGCAGATAGACACCCAGTTCCCGTTGACACAACACCGTCTCCACCACAGAGCACCCAAACACGAGCAGTTAGTAAGGCAACTGCAGTGCCCAAATCACGAGGACCACCACTCTGAACCCGAAGTCAACGCTTAAACAAGAAGAAGAATTGTTCTCAGGTCAGGTTCCGTAGGTATGGTTCATACTACTTTGCTCTTGCATCACTGTATTTACTCATACCAACTAATTTCAAATTTGAAGGATGCAACTGAAACTCCAATGGCGCAACAGGTATGTTTTAAACCTGTTTCTTCAACGTGTTTGGCTGTTTGCTGTTGTAACTTGCTCTATGTTGATTTCAGTTTCAATTGAATAAACAGTTATGTTCTCATGCCATGCACATTACAAGTGTTGTTATTGCTGTGTAGTTTCCCACACTTATATTCTGTCTATGCTGCTTTGTCTTAAATAGATATGATTCGAACTATATCTATCTTGATTTGGCAACATAAACTAGAATGATATAGACCATACAGTGACCATACTACATAGATATATGTTTGTTTCATGCTGTTATCCTGTCCACCTTACTACTGAACTGGTTTACCAAAATGAGTTTCAAATACTACATTGTAAACCTGAGATGTGTTTGTTTGTTTCTCTTTTAGAACGCGGACAAAATATTGGAGAAGAGTACCCTGTTATGCAATGGTAAAGGAAGTAATGCAGATAAGGTTCAAGATAGTGAGACATCCCTGTTGGTCTCCAAGAAAGCTGATAAAAACTATATTGAAGACACTGAGACAACCCCAAAGTCCTGTCTTGATGTAGTGTTCGAGTTACTGGCTACCACTGCTGGCACCAGCTCTTCGAACTCGTTGCCTGAATCAGTTCGACTTCTTGAGTCTCAACTTCAAGTTGAAAGACATCAATCAGATGTTATGCGACAGGAAGTCGAAGGACTGAGGAAGTCCCTGCAGAATTCAGATGCATACTTTCTGGTGCAACAGCAAGCGCTGGAGGACTTAAGCGCCAAACAAGAGATAGTTAATAAGCTTGCTAAGCATCTTGCCAGCATTATGGGTACCCAGGATATTGTTTCTTGAGCTCTTCTGAAGTGGTTTCAGTTCTGGACTTGTTTTGCTGCGGCGTTTATATGCTGCTGTGTTCCCTATATTTGCACTGGTGGCGAACTTTGATGCCCAGTGGATGTAATATCTGTAATAGCCGTGATATCCTAGCGTAAGTTGCTTGCTTATTTATTTCCTTGTTGTCTTGTTTATTTGTTTGCTTGTAGTCATTGCAGTTCTTTTTCCGCGGTTTGCTAGTGGCTGCAATAACTTATTTTTTAAAACTAGGCCATAATAACCATGGGCTAATATTTACTGTAGTGACACTGGGCCTCCTACGGGCCATAGAAACAGTGGGCCTTCTATGGGCCGTAGAAACAGTGGCCCTTCTACGGGCTGTAGAAACAATGGGCCTTCTATGGGCCGTAGAAACAATGGGCCTTCTACGGGCCGTATCATCAATGGGCCTTATACGGGCCGTATGATCGATTGGCCAAACATGGGCCAAACAGACCGCATTATGGCCGTAAACGGGCTAGAGTTGGAATCGTCCGTTCATGGGCCGACCATAATAGGCCATCATTAATAGGCCGTATTTGATGACGCTATGAAAACGGCCCAACGTATTAACGGACCACAAACGGGCCGACTGTAACCACGGGCTGAATTTGGCCCACAAGCAGAAAATGACAGTAACGGGCCGTAAGTAAATGAATGCTGGAAATGAGCCCAAGAATAAATGGGCTCTGAGAAGGCCGAAAGATAACATGGGCTGGAAACGGCCCAACGGAATAACGGGCCGTTAATGGGTATAAAGTGATACACTGTTCTTTACGGGCGAGTTTCACCACGGGCCGTTAATGGGTGTAAAGTGGTACACTGTTCATTACAGGCCAGTTTCACCACGGGCCGTTAATGGGTGTAAAGTGATACACTGTTCATTACGGGCCAGTTTCACCACGGGCCATTAATGGGTGTAAAGTGATACACTGTTCATTACGGGCCAGTTTCACCACGGGCCATTAATGGGTGTAAAGTGATACACTGTTCATTACGGGCCAGTTTCACCACGGGTCGTTAATAGGCCAAGAGTTACATAGGGCCTCATATGGGCCGAAAGACGTCATGGGCCATACATGGGCCAGAAGTGAAAACGGGCTGGAATCATATTGGACGGCCCAGATGACGCTACTGGGCCTAATTTGGATAGGGCGTAACGGGCCTTGGGTTAGCGGGCTGTAAATGGGCTATATGCGAACAGGCCGTTAACAGGCTTTCCATGGGCCGGCCCGCCACCTTTTGACCAAGTCAAACGGGCTGGCCTTTTCACAGGAATGGGCCTCTGTTGGGCCGTGCCACGTGTCGACGTATCATAGGTGCCTTCTGTCCAATGAGTGGATGACATCTGTCCCAGCGATGAGCCGACACGTGTTTCCTCCAGCCAATGATGATTTTACACGTGGAAAATCCCTATTGGTCGGGGCTGTTAACGGGTTATCGGATCCAAAACCCGACCCGATAGCTTAACGGCGTTCCGTTAAGGTGGATGCCACGTGTCGGTCACCCTTGACGAAAGCACTTCTGTGACGCGCGATTTATCGTCATGGAAGTGAACACTTCCGTGATGATAATTTTAGTAATGTCATGGAACACTTCTACGACAGCACAGGTATGACTATCTTGATTCTGTCATAAATTTGTCATGGATGTACATGCATGACAAAAAACGCGACCTACTGTGACAAACACGTATCATCACGGAAGTGTATTTTTTTGTAGTGAGTGTCGTCGGTGAGGATGAAGTTTATCTCTTCCCTCATATCCCTACGGTTCAACATCCTCCCAAGAAGCCAGGCCTAGTACCACAGGTGTGAAAGGCTGTCCATGAAAGCAAAGAAACCAAAAAGACCGCATAGGTGTTATGTATACCGTGCTGACAAGCATTACATGAATCGATAGTGCCCCCCCCCCCCGTGCTCCATAGAAGGAACAAGCTTGGAAATTTGCTTCACGGTTAGAGGGACTAAGTTCTTTGGATGATCAATGTGCTGGAAAACGAAAATCTAATACTCAGCAAAATAGTCTTTACATGCAAAACCAAAAATGTCCGACAGCAAAATGTAATTACCTGCTGCCCACTGTTCTGAATGCCATGAACACCGACGAGGTCGACGGCAGCAGGGGCGATGGCTCCTGCAAACACACCTTCCATCGAAGCAGCGCTGACGGGAGGGCTTGATTTGCTTGCGAACCATGGTGTTTGTTCGAGCGAGGGGGAAAAGGTGAGGAATGAACTCATTAAACGCAAAAACAAATAGCTGAACCCTGGCGTAATTTATTGCATGCAGATGGACGGTGGCGTTAGAGGTTACACGCAGATGGACGACGTCGTAGCCGGTGCTGCACAATTAATCACGTACACTTCTTTCTGGCTACATTTAACGGGCCTTTTTCTGCTGAAACATAAAAGAGCAGCTCAAACACATTCATCCACTGCAGCAAACGGTGCCGAACCTTACATACAGAGCTACACCAAAACCAAAATGGCAAATTTCAATGTTAGCAGGAGGGCAGCACAACTAAGAACTTTTTGCAAATGACCTAAACGAGACACTGTAGCTGATTTCCCGAATTAGTTCCTGTCGCCCACTGCCGTAGTAGAAAGGAGCAGCAACCTTTTCCCTAAAAAAGTCTGAGAAGTCAGACACTAGCTTTCCATTCCGGGTGTACTCTCACCAAAAGGTCCATGCTGAACTCTCCTCTTCCATCATGGCGAAATTCAACAAATCAGAAAATTGGAACCTTATCCTCGCAAAGGTGCGAATCTCAAAGAGCATCAATGGTTCCGATAGCACACACCCTAGCTAGTGTGGATAGAAAATCCATGTAGCCCCCCTGGTGTGCCGAGCTCTGACGCTGGCCGATGCGCGTCGTCCACTCTAACTTGCTTGCCTCTGCAGAGTCTGTGCTATTCATCATCTATGGATGTGAATATTTTTGCAGTCCACATATCCATTCTTTTTAAATTCAATCCTTCCTTTGTACACTCAAAGACAGCCCCATAATCCTCCTTTTCATAACCTCATCCTTCCTTTTTAATAGCCCCAGACACAACCCACAATTCTGTTTAACGGTCGAGATTCATCCTTTCTTTATACATGCAATTCTCACTACTCTTTGTAAGACAGCTTGCTGATATTATAGGAAACTTGCAGGTCTATATAAACTGGTAGGAATCCATTAAAAGGAGCAAGGTGGTATTATTGAACATCAAATTGCGGTGGCTGAGTTGATTGCTGTAACGGTTGGCTCACATCCAACCCAAAGGCCCATCCGTGGGCCATCAGAAAAGGGCAGCAGTGCAGCAATTTAAAGGCCTAGCGAATTTTGAACGAGATAGACAGACGGATGGAAATTTTGATCTAGACTGGCGGACAAAAAGTTTGACGTGCAAAAAAACGAAGGTGTTGCTCAAATGAAAAAAAGAAAAAAATCAGAAGAGAGAGAGAGAGAGAGAGAGAGAGAGAGAGAGAGAGAGCAGTAGTGCACAACCCATCCGGCCTGCCAAGGCCCAGCCGCACCCACCCTAATCCCCTAACCTAGCCCGATCCCCTCCACTCTCTCTTGATCCCCACTCCCTCGTCTCCTCAACCTCATGCCGCCAGGGGAGAGGCCCGCTGGATCTCCATCTCCGACTCCCTCCTCCCATGAAGCCCACATCTGCCGCGCCGTCGGACCTTGCTGGCTGGAACCCCCTGCCTCTCCTTGCCCGCACCTCGTGTGTCGTGATGTGAGCTGCGCGTCTCATGGCGGCAACCACCATGGCCGACTGTTGGGTAGCCCAGGCTGTCCTTGCCGCCCCTGCTCCCTTCCCCTTTCTCTTTTCTTCACTGAAGCTCTCTCTCTCTCTCTCCCGATTCGCTCTCACTCTCTCTTCACCTCTGTATCAGGAATGGCATGGCGCACCGCTAGGAGCAGTGCCCCGCATGCCCCGTTGACCCCTCGTCTGCACCCTTGTGGATCCGCTCCGTGCTGCCTGGACCCAGCCGCCCTCGCCTCAAATTCCCGCACCGCCGGCCATGGCCAGCGCCTCCACTGCACCGGGCGTGCTCATCTCCGTCGAGCAAGACGCACCCACGTTGACCCCAGGGGCGCCCGTGTGGGCCCCATCTCCAGTGATCACCTCCAAGGCCTAGCCTTGCTTCGCCAGGACCTGCCGCGCCAAGCCCAGCTGGCCGCAACCGTAGCCCAACCGGCTTCTGGCAATGTCGGCCTAATCGTCCAATCGTTTTTTCACTTATTATTGGATTGCGGGTTTATTCCCATAATAGTGAAGGACTTTTTTTTATAAAATTACATGACGGCGAACCCGACAAACTCAATCCGTGCTTTATTATTAGGGAAAGATATATATGACAAATTTTATGTACCGCCGTGGTAGTTACCACCACTTAAGTTTTGTATGTTGTATGTAGTATTTATTAAATTAAGGAATATGTATGCGTAGTATGTAGTATATAACAATGTTTAGGCAGTATATATACTACTTTTTATAGGATTTATTTATCATATTTTGAGTATGCTCTTTTTTACCTATAAATATGTATGTATTTCACAAATATAATAAAAACCATGGGCCAACTTGCAATTTTTTCAGGTAACTTATGTGATTGCACTTTGATATACACATTGATGTATTGTGTGTGCCAGCATATAGATCCAGCGATGTCTGATGTCGCTTGAAGCTACGTCGGTATTTTCTCAAAGAGGAAGGGATGATGCAGCACAGCGGCGGTAGGTATTTCCCTCAGATATGAAACCAAGGTTATCGAACCCGTAGGAGAACCAAGCAACACAACGTAAACATGCCCTGCACACAAATAACAACACCTCGCAACCCGACGTGTTAAAGGGGTTGTCAATCCCTTTCGGGGTACGGCGCCTCAAGATAGGCAAAGGAAATGAGGTAAATTTGTAGTAGATTGATAGATCGAACGCCAAATAAAATAAATAAGAATAAATTGCAGCAAGGTATTTTTGTATTTTTGGTTTAATAGATGTGAAAATAAACGCAAGGAAAAAGGAGATCGCAAGGCAAATATATGAGAAAGAAGACCCGGGGGCCATAGGTTTCACTAGTGGCTTCTCTCGAGAAAGATAGCAAACGATGGGTAAACAAATTACTATTGGTCAACTGATGGAACTTCAAATAATTATGACGATGACCAGGCAATGATCATTACATAGGCATCACGTCCAAGATTAGTAGACCAACTCCTGCCTGCATCTACTACTACTACTCCACACATCGACCGCTATCTAGCATGCATCTAGTGTATTAAGTTCATGGAAAACGGAGTAATGCAATAAGAACGATGACATGATGTAGACAAGATCCGTTTATCTATTGCGGCAGATATGGATCCCATCTTTTTATCCTTAGTAGCAATGATACATACGTGTCGGTTCCCTTTCTGTCACTGGGATCAAGCACCGTAAGATCGAACCCACTACCGGGCACCTCTTCCCATTGCAAGATAAATAGATCAAGGTGGCCAAACAAAACCCAAATATCGGAGAAGAAATACGAAGCTATAAGCAATCATGCATATAAGAGATCAAAGAAACTCAAATAACTTTCATGGATATAAAAAGATATAACTGATCATAAACTCGAAGTTTATCGGATCCCAACAAACACACCGCAAAAAGAGTTACATCATATGGATCTCCAAGAGACCATTGTATTAATAATCCAGCGAGAGAGAGAAAGCCATCTAGCTACTAACCACGGACCCGAAGGTCTACAAAGAACTACTCACGCATCATTGGAGAGGCACCAATGGAAGTGGTGAACCCCTCCGTGATGGTGTCTAAATTGGATCTGGTGGTTCTGGACTCTACGGCGGCTGGATGAATATTCCGTCGACTCCCCTAGGATTTCTGGAATATTAGGGTATTTATAGAGCAAAGAGGCAGTCTGGGGGGTACCCGAGGTGGGCACAACCCACCAGGGCGCGCCCTGGTGGGTTGTCCCCTCCTCGGGACTCCCCCCAGGTGCAACCAGGGCACATCTTCTTCCTTTTGGTCCATAAAAAATCATCGTAAAGTTGGCGTGGCATTTGGACTCCGTCTGATATTGATTTCCTGCGATGTAAAAAACATGCAGAAAACAACAACTGGCACTTGGCACTATGTCAATAGGTTAGTACCAAAAAATGATATAAAATGACTATAAAATGATTATAAAACATCCAAGATTGATAATAAAACATCATGGAATAATCAAAAATTATAGATACGTTGGAGACGTATCAGCATCCCCAAGCTTAACTCCTGCTCGTCCTCGAGTAGGTAAGTGATAAAACAGAATTTTTGATGTGGAGTGTTGTTTATCATGTCATATCATATTCTTTTCTTTATAGCATGGACATTTGGACTTTTATGTGATTCAAAGCAATAGTCTAGTTTTGACATAATAATTTAGATACTCAAGCATATCAACAAGCAACCATGTCTTTCAAAATATCAATGCTAAAACAAGTTATCCCTAGCCCATCATGCTCAAACATTGATCTATTCATGAAACACACTCGAATATTACCTACACCCAATACTTAAGTACGATCATATTGCCTCCTAGTTGGTGCTTTTATAAGAGAGGATGGAGACTCAATTTCAAAAATAAAAATTGCATAAAGTAAAAGAAAGGCCCTTCGCAGAGGGAAGTAGGGATTTGTAGAGGTGCCAGAGCTCAAAGCGAAAAAATTAGAGATAAAAACATTTTGGGAGGTGTATCCATCCCACCAACGAAAACGACTTGGAGCATCCCAACACTTTCCATGCTAGATATATCATAGGCGGTTCTCAAACAGAAAATAAAGTTTATTCCTTTTTCCACCATAACTTTCACTTTCCATGGCTAGCCGTATCCACGGGTGCCCTCCATACCAACACTTTCCAAGGAATTTATTATTTGACAACATAAAGTAAATTCATTTTTGCATTTCGGGACTGGGCATCCCTAAAACCTTTGCCTTACTCTCGTGCAATGACAAGTGAATAAACACTCATCATGAGAATAACACATCCAGCATGGAAAATATTAGCCACCCGTTACCGTTCCGCGAGCGAAACAAACACACAAAAGAGAAGTTTATTTTGAAAATTAGAGATGGCACATGCAAATTTGCTTAGAACGGCAAAAGAATACCGCATATAGGTAGATATAGTGGACTCATGTGGCAAAACTGGTTTAAAGGATTTTGGATGCACAAGTAGAGGTCATACTTGGTGCAAAATGAAGGCTAGCAAAAAGATTGAGAAGCGACCAACCAAGAAACGAATAATCTCATAAGCAAGCATTAAGCATAATTAACACCGAATAATGCACCACAAGTAGGATATAATTTTCATTGCATGATTATTGACTTTCATGCATGCATAGGGAATCACAAACCTTAACACCAATATTCTTACTAGAGCACAATTACTCATCAACATAACTCACATATCACATCATCATATCTCAAAACTATTACTAAGAATCAAGTTTATTTTGTCCAATGATCTTCACGACATATTTTTTTTCTTTCTTTATCCTTCTTGGATATCTATCACTTTGGGACTAATTTTCATGTGTTGCTTTTCATAAGCTCAAACAAATATAAGTGAAGATCATGAGCATAACATATTTTCTTTCTCTCAAAATAATTTAAGTGAAGCAAGAGAGAATTTCTTCAAAATTTTACTAACTCTCAAATAAATCTAAGTGAAGCAAGAGAGCATTTCTTCAAAAATACTAAGCACACCGTGCTCAAAAAGATATAAGTGAAGCACTAGAGCAAGTCCATTGCTCATAAAAATTTAAGTGAAGCATAGAGAGCAATTCTAACAAGTCATGAAATAATTTTGGCTCTCTTAAATAGGTGTGTCCAGCAAGGATTGATGACTTAAAACACAAAATAAAACAAGCAAAGACACATATCATACAAGACGCTCCAAGCAAAACACATATCATGTGACAAATAAAAATATAGCCTCAAGTAAAATACCGATGGTCGTTAGAAGAAAGAGGGGATGCCACTCGGGGGCATCCCCAAGCTTAGTTGGTTGCTCATTATTTTATAATAGCTTGGGATGCCGGGGCATTCCCAAGCTTAGGCTCTTCTATCCTTCTTTCATCCATCGTAAGATAACCCAAAACTTGAAAACTTCAATCACACAAAACTCCACAAAACCCTTGTGAGATCCGTTAGTAAAATAAGGCAAACCACTACTATAAGTGCTGTGTCAAACCAATTCTTATTTTTTTTTTATATTATATCTACTGTATTCCAACTTTTCTATGACAAAAACTCATGAAATAAAACTATAGAGCCATCAAAATAAGCACACAACACAAAGAAAACAGAATCTGTCAAAACAGAACAGTCTCTAGTAATCTGGAACTTTCGAATACTTTTGGAACTCCAAAAATTCTAACAAATTAGGACGACAAGCTTAATTTGTATATTAATCTTCTGCAAAACGAATCAGGGCAAAATCTCTTTTCTGTGATTTATGAGAATTATTTTCGTGAGCGCAAAGTTTCTGTCTTTTTCAGCAAGATCAAACAACTATCACCCCAGAAGATCCTAAAGGCTTTACTTGGCACAAACACTAACTAAAACACAAAAAACACAATAATACCAGTAGAATAAATGTGTTAACACACAAGAACAGAAACAAAAAAGCAAAAATAAAACTTATTCATTGGGTTGCCTCCCAACAAGCGCTATAGTTTTACGCCCTTAGCTAGGCATAAAGCAAGGATCTAAGTTTTGTCATCTTTGGTGCTAGATCCATAATATGCCCTCATGATTGATTCATATGGTGGCTTAATTCTTGTTATAGGAAAGTGTTTCATACCCTTCCTCAAAGGAAATTGGAACTTAATATTGCCTTCTTTCATATCAATCACTGCACCTATAGTGCGTAAAAACGGTCTACCAAGAATAATTGGACAAGACGGATTGCAATCAATATCAAGAACAATAAAATCTATGGGCACATAGTTTCTATTTGCAAGAATAAGAACATCATTAATTCTTCCCATAGGCTTTTTAATAGTAGAATCCGCTAAGTGCAAATTTAAAGAGCATTCTTCAATATCGGTAAGACCAAGCACATCACATAAAGATTTCGGAATTGTAGAAACACTAGCACCCAAGTCACACAAAGCAAAACACTCATAATTTTTAATCTTGACTTTGATAGTAGGTTCCCACTCATCATGCAATTTTCTAGGAATTGAAACTTCTAATTCCAATTTTTCTTCAAAAGCTTTCATCATGGCATCAACAATATGTTTAGTAAAAGCTTTATTTTGTTCATAAGCATGGGGTGAATTTATCATGGATTGCAACAAAGAAATACAATCAATCAAAGAGCAACTATCATAATTAAAGTCTTTGTAATCCAAAAGAGTGGGCACATCACTAGTTAAAGTTTTGACCTCTTCAAACCCACTTTTATCAATTTTCTCAACAAGATTTTCACCCTCCGAAATATTGGGACGCCTTCTACCTAAAGTTGACTCTTCTCCAGTCCCTTTTTCATCAATCTTAATTTTACTAAACAAGGAATCAATAGAAGAAACACCAATTATGTTAAGATCTTCATCACTTTTGCCAAAGAAATCACTAGAAAACACTTTTTCTAAAAATTCTCTTTTAGCTCTAAGCATAGTGGTTCTTTTCTTACTTTCATCCATAGAAACATAAAGAGCTTTAATTGATTCATCTACTTTAGGCACAAAAAATTTCATCTTGAGATTTTCCACATCATGAGCAATTCTATCAACACTTCTAGACAAATCATCAATCTTATTCAACTTTTCTTCTATGGAAGTGTTGAAAACCTTTTGTGTGTTGATAAATTCTTTAATATTGCTCTCAAGATCAGAGGTATTCCTATTATTATTGTAAGATTGATTTTCATATGAATTACCATAATTATTAGAGGAATTACTAGGAAAAGGCCTAGGATTAAAATTACCTCTATAAGCATTGTTGTTGAAATTATTGCGAGAAATAAAATTCACATCTATGGCATCACTATTTTGCTCAATCAAAGTAGACAAAGGCATATCATTAAAATCAATAGGAGCAATTTTACTAGCAACCAATTTCATAAGAGCATCAACTTTTTCACTCAAAGAAGAAATTTCTTCAACCGAATTAACTTTTTTACTAGTAGGAGCCCTTTCGGTATGCCATTGTGAATAATTTGCCATAATATTATCAAGCAATTTGGTGGCTTCACCCAAGGTAATTTCCATAAAAGTACCACCCGCGGCGGAATCTAAAAGATTATGAGAAAAAATTCAACCCCGCATAAATTTTTTGTATGATCGTCCAAAGATTTAACCCATGAGTTGGGCAATTCCTAAGCATCATTTTCATCCTTTCCCAAGATTGTGCAACATGATCATGTTCAAGCTTCTTGAAATTCATGATATGGGTTCTAAGGGAAATAATTTTTGCGGGAGGAAAATACTTAGTGATAAAAGCATCTTTGCACTTATTCCAGGAATAGATACTATTGCAAGGCAAAGAAGAGAACCAAATTTTTGCAGAATCACGCAAAGAAAACGGAAATAATTTCATCTTGACCACATCATTGTCCACATCTTTTTTCTTTTCCATATCGCATAATTCCACGAAGGTATTAAGATGGGACGCGGCATCCTCATTAGGAGTACCAGAAAATTGGTCTTTCATAACAAGATTCAACAAAGCAGTATTAATATCACAAGTGTCCGCACTAGTGGTGGGAGGAGCAAGCGGAGTGCCAATAAAATCATTGTTGTTGGTATTTGAGAAGTCACATAGTTTGGTGTTCTCCTGAGTCATGATGACCACACAACAAGATTGCACTCAAAAACAGATCCGGCAAGAAAACGGCGAACGGAAAAAGAGAGGCGAATAAAACGACAAATTTTTGTGAAGTGGGGGAGAGGAAAACGAGAGGCAAATGGCGAATAATGTAAATTGCAAGGAGATGAGATTTGTGATTAGGAACCTGGTTATGTTGAAGATCCTCCCCGGCAACGGCGCCAGAAATTGGCACGCGGTCGGGAGTCTATCTTGACTTGATGTTCCCCGGCAACGGCGCCAGAAATTCCTTTTGATGTCGCTTGAAGCTACGTCGGTATTTCCCCAAAGAGGAAGGGATGATGCAGCACAACAGCGGTAGGTATTTCCCTCAGATATGAAACCAAGGTTATCGAACCAGTAGGAGAACCAAGCAACACAACGTAAACAACCCCTGCACACAAATAACAACACCTCGCAACCCGACGTGTTAAAGGGGTTGTCAATCCCTTTCGGGGTACGGTGCCTCAAGATAGGCAAAGGACATGAGGTAAATTTGTAGAAGATTGATAGATCGAACACCAAATAAAATAAATAAGAATAAATTGCAGCAAGGTATTTTTGTATTTTTGGTTTAATAGTTGTGAAAATAAACGCAAGGAAAAAGGAGATCGCAAGGCAAATATATGAGAAAGAAGACCCGGGGGCCATAGGTTTCACTAGTGGCTTCTCTCGAGAAAGATAGCAAACGATGGGTAAACAAATTACTGTTGATCAATTGATGGAACTTCAATTAATTATGACGATATCCAGGCAATGATCATTACATAGGCATCACGTCCAAGATTAGTAGACCGACTCCTGCCTGCATCTACTACTACTACTACTCCACACATCGACCGCTATCCAGCATGCATCTAGTGTATTAAGTTCATGAGAAGACGGAGTAATGCATTAAAAACGATGACATGATGTAGACGAGATCCGTTTATCTATTGCGGCAGACATAGATCTCATCTTTTTATCCTTAGTAGCAATGATACGTATTTGTCGGTTCCCTTTCTGTCACTGGGATCAAGCACCGTAAGATCGAACCCACTACCGGGCACCTCTTCCCATTGCAAGATAAATAGATCAAGTTGGCCAAAAAAAACCAAAATATCGGAGAAGAAATACGAGGCTATAAGCAATCATGCATATAAGAGATCAAAGAAACTCAAATAACTTTCATGGATATAAAAAGATATAACTGATCATAAACTCGACGTTCATCGGATCCCAACAAACAGACCGCAAAAAGAGTTACATCATATGGATCTCCAAGAGACCATTGTATTAATAATCCAGCGAGAGAGAGAAAGCCATCTAGCTACTAACCACGGACCCGAAGGTCTACAAAGAACTACTCACGCATCATCGGAGAGGCACCAATGGAAGTGGTGAACCCCTCCGTGATGGTGTCTAGATTGGATCTGGTGGTTCTGGACTCTGCGGCGGCTCGATGAATATTCCGTCGACTCCCCTAGGGTTTCTGGAATATTGGGGTATTTATAGAGCAAAGAGGCGGTCCGGGGGGTACCCGAGGTGGGCACAACCCACCAGGGCGCGCCTGGGCCTCCTGGCGCGCCCTGGTGGGTTGTCCCCTCCTCGGGAATCCCCCTAGGTGCAACCAGGGCACATCTTCTTCCTTTTGGTCCATAAAAAATCATCGTAAAGTGGCGTGCCATTTGGACTCCGTTTGATATTGATTTCCTGTGATGTAAAAAACATGCAGAAAATAGCAACTGGCACTTGACACTATGTCAATAGGTTAGTACCAAAAAAATGATATAAAATGACTATAAAATGATTATAAAACATCCAACATTGATAATAAAACATCCATGAGACTGGTACTATGTTCTAATATGCTGCGGCGATGTGCACGATGATGAATCAATGTGTGGAGGGGTTGGTCTAAACGAGGCTATACCAAGCGGTGGCTCAATGATACGTCTCCAACGTATCTATAATTTTTGATGTATTCATGCCATATTTTTACATGTTTTTGGTATGATTTGATTAGAACTAACCCGAACTGACGCTGTTTCCAGCAGAACTACCGTGGTGTTGTTTTTGTGCAGAAATAAAAGTTCTCAGAATGCGCTGAAAATCAACTTGTGGGTTCCGTGACCTTGGGAATCTATGCATAGGGGTTGGCACATGTTTTCGTCTTGACTCTCCGGTAGAAACTTTGGGGCACTCTTTGAAGTTCTTTGTGTTGGTTTGAATAGATGAATATGGGATTTGCTACCTCTTGAGCATGCGTTGGTTTTCCCTTGAAGAGGAAAGGGTGATGCAGCAAAGTAGCATAAGTATTTCCCTCAGTTTTTGAGAACCAAGGTATCAATCCAGTAGGAGGCTACACTCAAATCCCTCGTAACTGCACAAACAAATAAGAACCTTGCAACCAACGCGATAAAGGGGTTGTCAATCCCTTCACGGCCACTTGCAAAAGTGAGATCTGATAGAGATAATAAGGTAAATATTTTTGGTATTTTTATGATATAGATTGGAAAGTAAAGATTGCAAAATAAAATAGATCGGAAACTTATATGATGGAAAATAGACCCGGGGGCCATAGGTTTCACTAGTGGCTTCTCTCAAGATAGCATAAGTATTACGATGGGTGAACAAATTACTGTCGAGCAATTGATAGAAAAGTGCATAGTTATGAGAATATCTAGTCATGATCATGTATATAGGCATCACGTCCGCTGATACGTCCATTTTGCATCATGCTTTTATATCGATAATTATTGCATTACAGATTGTTATTACACGTTATGTCACAATACTTATGGCTATTCTCTCTTATTTTACAAGGTTTACATGAAGCGGGAGAATGCCGGCAGCTGGGATTCTGGGCTGGAAAAGGAGCAAATATTAGAGACCTATTCTGCACAGCTCCAAAAGTCCTGAAACTCCACGAAAGTCATTTTTGGATTTAATAAAAAATACTAAGCGGAAGAAATACCAGAGGGGGCCCACACCCTGGCCACGAGGGTGGGGGGCGCGCCCCTGCCTCGTGGGCCCCCTGGCAGCCCTCCGGTGCCCATCTTCTACTATATGAAGTCTTTTACCCTGAAAAAATGATAAGCAAGATTTCGGGACGAAACTCCACCTCCACGAGGCGGAACCTTGGCGGAACCAATCTAGGGCTCCGGCGGAGCTGTTCTGCCGGGGA
This sequence comes from Triticum aestivum, assembly GCF_018294505.1. Lineage (NCBI taxonomy): Eukaryota > Viridiplantae > Streptophyta > Magnoliopsida > Poales > Poaceae > Triticum > Triticum aestivum. The sequence continues at coordinate 381,112,839 of NC_057808.1, read as the reverse complement.
AACTTCCCTCCGGGAGGGGGAAATCATCACCATTGTCATCACCAACGATCCTCTCATCGGAAGGGGGTCAATCTCCATCAACATCTTCACCAGCACCATCTCCTCTCAAACCCTAGTTCATCTCTTGTATCCAATCTTTGTCCCAAAACCTCAGATTAGTACCTGTGGGTTGCTAGTAGTGTTGATTACTCCTTGTAGTTGATGCTAGTTGGTTTATCCGGTGGAAGATCATTTGTTCAGATCCTTAATGCATATTAATACCCCTCTGATGATGAACATGAATATGCTTTGTGAGTAGTTAGGTTTGTTCCTGAGGACATGGGAGAAGTCTTGCTATAAGTAGTCATGTGAATTTGGTATTTGTTCGATATTTTGATGAAATGTATGTTGTCTCTCCTCTAGTGGTGTTATGTGAACGTCTACTACATGACACTTCACCATTGTTTGGGCCTAGAGGAAGGCATTGGGAAGTAATAAGTAGATGATGGTTTGCTAGAGTGACAAAAGCTTAAACCCTAGTTTATGCGTTGCTTCGTAAGGGGCTGATTTGGATCCACTTGTTTCATGCTATGGTTAGGTTTACCTTAATACTTCTTTTGTAGTTGCGGATGCTTGCAATAGGGGTTAATCATAAGTGGGATGCTTGTCCAAGAAAGGGCAGTACCCAAGCACCGGTCCACCCACACATCAAATTATCAAAGTAGCGAACGCGAATCATATGAGCGTGATGAAAACTAGCTTGATGATAATTCCCATGTGTCCTCGGGAGCGCTTTTATCTATATAAGAACTTGTCCAGGCTTGTCATTTGCTACAAAAAGGATTGGGCCACCTTGCTGCACCTTATTTACTTTCATTGCTTGTGACCCGTTACAAATTACCTTATCACAAAACTATCTGTTGCCGATAATTTCAGTGCTTGCAGAGAATACCTTAGTGAAAACCGCTTGTCATTTCCTACTGCTCCTCGTTGGGTTCGACACTCTTACTTATCGAAAGGACTATGATAGATCCCCTACACTTGTGGGTCATCAAGACTCTTTTCTGGCGCCGTTGCCGGGGAGTGAAGCGCCTTTGGTAAGTGGAACTTGGTAAGGAAAATTTTATATAGTGTGCTGAAATTTACTGTTACTTGTTACTATGGAACATAATCCTTTGAGGGGCTTGTTCGGGGTATCTTCACCCCGAACAGTAGAGCAAAGAGTTGCTCCTCAATCTACTGAACCTACTGAAAGTGTTTACTTTGAAATTCCTTCGGGTATGGTATAGAAACTGCTAGCTAATCCCTTTACAGGAGATGGAACATTGCATCCCGATTTACACCTAATCTATGTGGATGAAGTTTGTGGATTATTTAAGCTTGCAGGTATGCCCGATGATGTTATCAAGAAGAAGGTCTTCCCTTTATCTTTGAAGGGAGAGGCATTGACATGGTATAGGCTATGTGATGATATGGGATCATGGAACTACAAACGATTGAAATTGGAATTTCATCAGAAGTTTTATCCTATGCATCTTGTTCATTGGGATTGTAATTATATATATATAATTTTTGGCCTCGCGAAGGAGAAAGCATCGCTCAAGCTTGGGGGAGGCTTAATTCAATGTTATATTCATGCCCCAATCATGAGCTCTCAAGAGTATTCAAAAAATTTATGCTCGGCTTTTTCTCAACAATCGCTCCATGCTCGATACTTCTTGTGCTGGGTCTTTTATGATGAAGACTATTGAATTCAAATGGGATTTATTGGAAAGAATTAAACGCAACTCTGAAGATTGGGATCTCGACGAAGGTAAGGAGTCAGGTATGACACCTAAGTTTGATTGTGTTAAATCTTTTAGGGATACCGATGCTTTTCGTGGATTTAGCACTAAATATGGACTTGACTCTAAGATAGTAGCTTCCTTCTGTGAATCATTTGCTACTCATGTTGACCTCCCTAAGGAGAAGTGGTTTAAATATAATCCTCCCCAGAAGTAAAAGTATGTGCACCTATTACAGTTGAAGAAAATACTATCACTTATAATGATCCTATTGTTCCTACTACGTATATTGAGAAACCACCTTTCCCTATTAGGATAAAGGATCATGCTAAAGCTTCAACTGTGGTTCGTAAGAGTAATACTAGAACATATACGCCACCTGAGCAAATTAAAGTTGAACCTAGTATTGCTATGGTTAAAGATCTCTTGGCTGATATTGATGGGCATGTTATTTATTTCTGTGATGCGGCTGCTAGAATTGCTAGACCCGTTGCTAAGAAACATAGACCTGTTGTAGGCATGCCTGTTATTTTTGTTAAAATAGGAGATCATTGTTATCATGGCTTATGCGATATGGGTGCTAGTGCTAGTGCAATACCTCATTCCTTATAAAAAATTATGCATGATATTGCACCTGCTGAGATAGAAGAAATTGATGTTACAATTAAGCTTGCCAATAGAAATACTATTTCACCAATTGGTATTGTTAGAGATGTTGAAGTCTTGTGTGGGAAAGTTAAATATCCTGCTGATTTTCTTGTTCTTGGTTCCCCACAAGATGACTTTTGTCCCATTATATTTGGTAGACCCTTCTTGAATACTGTTAATGCTAAGATAGATTGTGAAAAGGATGTTGTTACTATTGGTTTGGAGGATATGTCTCATGAGTTTAATTTTGCTAAATTTCGTAGACAACCTCATGATAAAAAATTGCCTAGTAAGGATGAAATTATTGGTCTTGCTTCTATTGCCGTTCCTCCTAATGATCCTTTAGAACAATATTTGCTAGACCATGGAAATGATATGTTTATGAATGAAAGAAGGGAGATAGATGAAGTATTCTTTAAACGGGGACCTATTTTGAAACACAACTTGCCTGCTGAAATTCTAGGGGATCCTCCACCATCCAAGGGTGATCCCGTGTTTGAGCTTAAACCATTACCTGATACTCTCAAATATGCTTATCTTGATGAAAACAAGATATATCCTGTTATTATTAGTGCTAACCTTTCAGAGCAGGAAGAGGAGAGATTATCGAAAACTCTGAAGAAGCACCATGCTGCTATTGGATATACTCTAGATGATCTTAAGGGCATTAGTCCCACTCTATGCCAACACAAAATAAATTTGGAGAAAGACGCCAAACCAGTTATTGATCACCAACGACGGTTAAATCCTAAGATGAAAGAAGTAGTAAGAAAGGAAATACTAAAGCTCCTCGAGGTAGGTATAATTTATCCCGTTGCTGATAGTCAGTGAGTAAGTCATGTCCATTGTGTCCCTAAGAAGGGAGGTATTACTGTAGTTCCTAATGATAAAGAATGAATTGATCCCACAAAGAATTGTTACAAGTTATAGGATGGTAACTTATTTCCGCAAATTGAATAAAGCTACTAAAAAGGATCATTACCCTTTACCTTTTATTGATCAAATGCTAGAAAGATTATCCAAACATACACATTTTTGCTTTCTATATGGTTACTCTGGTTTCTCTCAAATACCTGTGTTAGCAGAGGATCAAGAAAAGACCACTTTTACTTGCCCTTTCGGTACTTTTGCTTATACACGTATGCCTTTTGGTTTATGTAATGCACCTGCTACCTTTCAAAGATGCATGATGACTATATTCTCTGACTTTTGTGAAAATATTTGTGAGGTTTTCATGGATGATTTCTCCGTTTATGGGTCTTCTTTTGATGATTGCTTGAGCAACCTTGATCGAGTTTTGCAGAGATGTGAAGATACTAGTCTCGTCTTGAATTGGGAGAAGTGCCACTTTATGGTTAATGAAGGCATTGTCTTGGGGCATAAAATTTCTGAAAGAGGTATTGAAGTTGATAAAGCTAAGGTTGATGCTATTGAAAAGATGTTGTGTCCCAAGGACATTAAAGGTATAAGAAGTTTCCTTGGTCATGCCGGTTTTTATAGGAGGTTCATTAAGGATTTCTCTAAAATTAAAAGGCCTCTGACTAATCTCTTACAAAAAGATATTCCTTTTGTCTTCGATGATGATTGTGTAGAAGCATTTGAAATACTTAAGAAAGCTTTGATTTCTGCACCTATTGTTCAGCCACCTGATTGGAATTTACCCTTTGAAATTATGTGTGATGCTAGTGATTATGATGTAGGTGCTGTTCTAGGACAAAGAGTTGATAATAAACTAAATGTTATTCAATATGCTAGTAAAACTCTAGACAGTGCCCAGAGAAATTATGGTACTACTGAAAAAGAATTCTTAGCAGTTGTATTTGCTTGTGATAAGTTCAGAGCTTATATTGTTGATTCTAAAGTAACTATTCACACTGATCATGCTGCTATTAAATATCTTATGGAAAAGAAAGATGCTAAACCTAGACTTATTAGATGGGTTCTCCTACTACAAGAATTTGATTTGCATATTATTGATAGAAAGGGAGCTGAGAACCCCGTTGCAGACAACTTGGCTAGGTTAGAGACTGTTCTTGATGACCCACTACCTATTGATGATAGCTTTCCTGATGAACAATTAGCTGTCATAAATGCTTCTCGTACTGCTCCATGGTATGCTGATTATGCTAATTACATTGTTGCTAAATTCATACCACCTAGTTTCACATACCAACAAAAGAAAAAGGTTTTCTATGATTTAAGACATTACTTCTGAGATGACCCACACCTTTATAAAGGAGTAGATGGTGTTATTAGACGTTGTGTACCTGAGCATGAACAGGAATAGATCCTACGCAAGTGTCACTCCGAGGCATATGGAGGACACCACGCTGGAGATAGAACTGCACATAAGGTATTACAATCTGGTTTTTATTCGCCTACTCTCTTCAAAGATGCCCTTAAGTTTGTCTTGTCTTGTGATGAATGTCAAAGAATTGGTAATATTAGTAGACGTCAAGAAATGCCTATGAATTATTCTCTTGTTATTGAACCATTTGATGTTTGGGGCTTTGATTATATGGGACCGTTTCCTTCCTCTAATGGATATACTCATATTCTAGTTGATGTTGATTACGTTACTAAGTGGGTAGAAACTATTCCAACTAGTAGTGCTAATCATAACACCTCTATTAAGATGCTTAAAGAAGTTATTTTTATGAGGTTTGGAGTCCCTAGATACCTAATGACTGATGGTGGTTCACATTTTATTCATGGTGCTTTTCGTTAAAAGCTTGCTAAGTATGATGTTAATCATCGAATTGCATCTCCATATCACCCACAGTCTAGTGGTCAAGTAGAATTGAGTAATAGAGGGATCAAATTAATTTTGCAAAATACTGTTAATAGATCTAGAAAGAATTGGTCCAAGAAACTTGATGATGCATTATGGGCTTATAGAACTGCATATAAGAATCCTATGGGAATGTCTCCGTATAAAATGGTTTATCGAAAGACATGTCACTTACCTCTCGAACTAGAACATAAGGCATATTGGGCCATTAAAGAGCTCGATTATGATTTCAAACTTGCTGGTGAGAAGAGGTTATTTGACATTAGCTCACTTGATGAATCGAGAACTCAAGCCTATGAGAATGCCAAACTGTTCAAAGAAAAAGTTAAAAGATCGCATGACAAAAGGATACAAAAGCGCGAGTTTAATGTAGGTGATTATGTTTTGCTTTTCAACTCTTGTTTAAGATTTTTTGCAGGAAAACTTCTCTCCAAATGGGAAGGCCCTTACGTTATCGAGGAGGTCTATCGTTCCGGTGCCATAAAAATTAACAACTTCGAAGGCACAAACCCGAAGGTGGTTAACGGTCAAAGAATCAAACATTATATCTCACGTAATCCTATAAATGTTGAAACCAATGTTATTGAAACCGTAACCCCGGAGGAATACATAAGCGACACTTTCCAGAACGTTTCAGACTCCGAAAAGGAATAGGTATGTGGTACGGTAAGTAAACCGACTCCAAAACAGTTCTAATGGCAATTTTTCTCCGTTTTGGAATATTTAAGAAAATAGGAAAATAAGAAGTAGTCCGGGAAGGACATGAGGCATTCACGAGGGTGGAGGGTGCGCCCTACCCCCTGGGCGTGCCCCCTGCCTCGTGGGCATCTCGTGTGCTCTCCGGACTCCGTTTTCTTGCATGATACTTCTTTTGGTCGGTAAAAATTCATTATATAATCTCATGAAGGTTTTGACCACCGTATCACTTATCCTCTGTCTTTGTTTCGAGCTATTTCTGCAGCAGATTTAGAGCAAGATGTCTTCTCAAGAGTTAGTCGGGGAGAGTCGGGTGTCTCATCCGACACCAGGTCCAGGAGCAAACAGCGATGCCTATCACTTTGGACCGTCAACGGAGGAGGAGATGGAGGCCGACTTGAAAAGAATAGATGCCATGGAGGAGGATCAAGAAGTTACATCTCGGTTCCAAGACGGATTCACGATGGGGGAACTACAGAGCTCAACTATTCCAAACTCGGTCATCCCTTCCAATGTTAAATTTCTTTCTTATGAAAATATGAAAAAGAGTGTCACTTGTTCTCCAGCAGCTATGCAACATCCTTGGGTGAAAGGGGCTTTCCCGTCACGGGTAAGCTCCGCAAGGAAAATATGGACCTCAAGCAGCAAGTCAATAAGCTCGAGGAGGAGAATCGTATCCTGAGGGGCATCATCGCCAAGAAGATCACACCACCAACTCCGAAGAAGGAGACATAATCACATGGGTATGGGCACTCCCCTTGGCAACTGCCAAGCTTGGGGGAGGTGCCCCGGTATCGTATCACCATCACACTCCTATCTTTACCGTTTTACTTAGTTTGATCCTTTTGGTAATATCTTGATCTATTAGAATAAAGTTTTGGTATGATTTAGTTTTGAGTTTTGCTATATGATCCCTCTATGTAATCGAGTCCGTGAGCTATATATAATAAAGATTAGTGTTGAGTCAAGGGCTTTGCTATCTTGCTATGATCTTGAGGGAATAAAATAAAGAGTAAAAAGAAATAAAGGAGATCATATTGATTTTGTGGAAAGTAATGACTTCACATATAAGAGTATGATGATTAAAAGTTATTGAGGGTAGGCAAACATAGTTTTGGTCATCGTTGCAATTAATAGGAAGTAATAAAGAAAGTGAGGTTCTCACATATAAATATACTATCTTGGACATCTTTTATGATTGTGAGCACTCATTAAAATATGACATGCTAAAGAGTTGATGTTGGACAAGGAAGACAACGTAATGGGCTATGTTTTCTCATATCTGAATTAAAGTATATTGTCATGGATCATCCAACATGTTGAGCTTGCCTTTCCCCCTCATGCTAGCAAAATTCCTTGCACCAAGTAGAGATACTACTTGTGCTTCCAAATATCCTTAAACCCAGTTTTGCCATGAGAGTCCACCATAACTACCTATGGATTGAGTAAGATCCTTCAAGTAAGTTGTCATGTTGCATGCAATAAAAATTGCTTTCTAAATATGTATGGCTTATTAGTGTGGAGAAAATAAGCTTTATACGATCTTGTGATATGGAAGTAATAAAAGCGACGGACTGCATAATAAAGGTCTGTATCACAAGTGGCAATATAAAGTGACATTCTTTTGCATTAAGATTTTGTGCATCCAACCATAAAAGCACATGACAACCTCTGCTTCCCTCTGCGAAGGGCCTATCATTTACTTCTTGTCTTATACATTAAGATTCATGGTGATCTTCACCTTTCCTTTTTACATTTTATCCTTTGGCAAGCACCTCGTGTTGGAAAGATCCTGATATATATATCCAATTGGATGTAAGTTAGCATGAACTATTATTGTTGACATTACCCTTGAGGTAAAAGGTTGGGAGGCAACACAATAAGCCCCTAGCTTTCTCTGTGTCCGATTAAAACTTCATAACCATAAGTATTGCGTGAGTGTTAGCAATTGTGAAAGACTAAATGATAGTTGAGTATGCGGACTTGCTGAAAAGCTCTTATATTGACTCTTTCCGACGTCATGATAAATTGCAATTGCTTCAATGACTGAGATTATAGTTTGTTAGTGTTCAATGAAGTTTCTGATTCATACTTGACATTGTGAATAGATTGTTACTTAAGCATAAGAAATCATATGAAAATATTCATAAATGTTGCTGTTATAAGAATGATCATGATGCCCTCATGTCCGTATTTTATTTTATCGACACCTCTATCTCTAAACATGTGGACATATTTTTCGATATCGGCTTCCGCTTGAGGACAAGTGAGGTCTAAGCTTGGGGGAGTTGATACGTCCATTTTGCATCATGCTTTTATATCGATATTTATTGCATTATGGACTGTTATTACACGTTATGTCACAATACTTATGGCTATTCTCTCTTATTTTACAAGGTTTACATGAAGAGGGAGAATGCCGGTAGCTCGGATTTTGGGCTAGAAAAGGAGCAAATATTAGAGACCTATTTTGCACAGCTCCAAAAGTCCTGAAACTCCACGAAAGTCATTTTTGGATTTAATAAAAAATACTGAGCGGAAGAAATACCAGAGGGGGCCCACACCCTGGCCACGAGGGTGGGAGGCGCGCCCCCTACCTCGTGGGCCCCCTGGGAGCCCTCAGGTGCCCATCTTCTGCTATATGAAGTCTTTTACCCTGAAAAAAATGATAAGCAAGCTTTTGGGATGAAACTCCGCCGCCACGAGGCGGAACCTTGGCGGAACCAATCTAGGGCTCCGGCGGAGCTGTTCTGCCGGGGAAACTTCCCTTCGGGAGGGGGAAATCATCACCATTGTCATCACCAACGATCCTCTCATCAGGAGGGGGTTAATCTCCATCAACATCTTCACCAACACCATCTCCTCTCAAACCCTAGTTCTTGTATCCAATCTTTGTCCCAAAACCTAAGATTGGTACCTGTGAGTTGCTAGTAGTGTAGATTACTCCTTGTAGTTGATGCTAGTTGGTTTATCCGGTGGAAGATCATTTGTTCAGATCCTTAATGCATATTAATACCCCTCTAATTATGAACATGAATATGCTTTGTGAGTAGTTATGTTTGTTCCTGAGGACATGGGAGAAGTCTTGCTATAAGTAGTCATGTGAATTTGGTATTCGTTCGCTATTTTGATGAGATGTATGTTGTCTCTCCTATAGTGGTGTTATGTGAACGTCGACTACATGAAACTTCACCATTGTTTGGGCCTAGAGGAAGGCATTCGGAAGTAATAAGTAGATGATGGGTTGCTAGAGTGACAGAAGCTTAAACCCTAGTTTATGCATTGCTTCGTAAGGGGCTGATTTGGATCCACTTGTTTCATGCTATGGTTAGGTTTACCTTAATACTTCTTTTGTAGTTGCGGATGCTTGCAATAGGAGTTGAGTATAAGTGGGATGTGTCCAAGTAAGGACAACACCCAAGCACCGGTCCACCCACATATCAAATTATCAAAGTACCGAACGCGAATCATATGAACGTGATGAAAACTAGCTTGACGATAATTCCCATGTGTCCTCGGGAGCGCTTTTCTCTATATAAGATTTTGTCCAGGCTTGTCCTTCGCTACAAAAAGGATTGGGCCACCTTGCTGCACTTTATTTACTTTATTTACTTGTTGCTCGTTACAAATTATCCTATCACAAAACTATCTGTTACCTATAAGTTCAGTGCTTGCAGAGAATACCTTGCTGAAAACCGCTTATCATTTCCTTCTGCTCCTCGTTGGGTTCGACACTCTTACTTATCGAAAGGACTACGATAGATCCCCTATACTTATGGGTCATCAAGATTCTTTTCTGGCGCCGTTGCCGGGGAGTGAAGCGCCTTTGGTAGGTGGAATTTGGTAAGGAAAAATTTATAAGTGGGATGCTTGTCCAAGAAAGGGCAGTACCCAAGCACCGGTCCACCCACATATCAAATCATCAAACTAACGAACGCGAATCATATGAGCGTGATGAAAACTAGCTTGACGATAATTCCCATGTGTCCTCGGGAACGATTTTCTCTATATAAGAACTTGTCCAGGATTATCCTTTGATACAAAAAGGATTGGGCCACCTTGCTGCACCTTATTTACTTTCATGGCTTGTTACTCGTTACAAATTACCTTATCACAAAACTATCTGTTACCGATAATTTCAGTGCTTGCAGAGAATACCTTACTGAAAACCGCTTGTCATTTCCTTCTGCTCCTCGTTGGGTTCGACACTCTTACTTATCGAAAGGACTACGATAGATCCCCGACACTTGTGGGTCATCATCCGCGACAAGTAGATCGAAATGATTCTGCATCTACTACTATTACTCCACACATCGACCACTATCCAGCATGCATCTAGAGTATTAAGTTCATAAGAAGAGAGTAATGCATTAGGCAAGATGACATGATGTAGAGGGATAAACTCAAGCAATATGATATAAACCCCATCTTTTTATCGTCGATGGCAACAATACAATACGTGCCTTGCTGCCCCTGCTGTCACTGGGAAAGGACACCGCAAGATTGAACCCAAAGCTAAGCACTTCTCCCATTGCAAGAAAGATCGATCTAGTAGGCCAAACCAAACTGATAATTCGAAGAGACTTGCAAAGATAACAAATCATACATAAAAGAATACAGAGGAGATTCAAATATTGTTCATAGATAATCTTGATCATAATCCCACAATTCATCAGATCTCGACAAACACACCGCAAAAACAATTATATCGAATAGATCTGCAAGAAGATCGAGGAGAACTTTGTATTGAGATCCAAAGAGAGAGAAGAATCCATCTAGCTAATAACTATGGACCCGAAGGTCTGAGGTAAACTACTCACACATCACCGGAGAGGCTATGGTGTTGATGTAGAAGCCCTCCGTGGTCGATTCCCCCTCCGGCGGAGCACCGGAAAAGGCCCCAAGATGGGATCTCACAGGTACAGAAGGTTGCGGCAGTGGAAATAGGGTTTCGTGGTGCTCTCGGATGTTTTCAGCGTGTATGAGTATATATAGGCGAAAGAAGTCGGTCAGGGGACCCATGAGGGACCCACGAGGGTGGGGGCGCGCCTACCCGCCGGACGCGCCTCCCTGCCTCGTGGCCGCCTCGTTGCTTCCTTGATGTCCACTCCAAGTCTCCTGGATTGCGTTTGTTCCAAAAACGACTCTCCCGAAGGTTTCATTCCGTTTGGACTCCGTTTGATATTCCTTTTCTGCGAAACACTGAAATAGGCAAAAAAACAGCAATTTGGACTGGGCCTCCGGTTAATAGGTTAGTCCCAAAAATAGTATAAAAGTGTATAATAAAGCCCATTAAACATCCAAAATAGATAATATAATAGCATGGAACTATCAAAAATTATAGATACGTTGGAGACGTATCAAGCATCCCCAAGCTTAATTCCTGCTCGTCCTCGAGTAGGTAAATGATAAAAACAGAATTTTTGATGTGGAATGCTACCTAGCATAATTCTCAATGTAATTTTCTTTATTGTGGCATGAATGTTCAGATCTGAAAGATTCAAGACAAAAGTTTAATATTGACATAAGAGTAATAATACTTCAAGCATACTAACAAAGTAATCATGTCTTCTCAAAATAACATGGCCAAAGAAAGCTATCCCTACAAAATCATATAGTCTGGCTATGCTCTATCTTCATCACACAAAATATTTAAATCATGCACAACCCCGGTTTCAGCCAAGCAATTGTTTCATACTTTAGTATTCTCAAACTTTTTCAATCTTCACGCAATACATGAGCTGAAGGAAATATCCCCTAGAGGCAATAATAAAGTTATTATTTATTTCCTTATTTCATGATAAATGTTTATTATTCATGCTAGAATTGTATTAACTGGAAACATAATACATGTGTGAATACATAGACAAACAGAGTGTCACTAGTATGCCTCTACTTGACTAGCTCGTTAATCAAAGATGGTTATGTTTCCTAGCCATAGACATGAGTTGTCATTTGATTAACGGGATCACATCATTAGGAGAATGATGTAATTGACTTGACCCATTCCGTTAGCTTAGCACTCGATTGTTTAGTAATCTACTATTGCTTTCTTCATGACTTATACATGTTCCTATGACTATGAGATTATGCAACTCCCCTTTACCGGAGGAACACTTTGTGTGCTACCAAACGTCACAACGTAACTGGGTGATTATGAAGGTGCTCTACAGGTGTCTCCGAAGGTACTTGTTGGGTTGGCGTATTTCGAGATTAGGATTTGTCACTCCGATTGTCGGAGAGGTATCTCTGGGCCCACTCGGTAATGCACATCACTTAAGCCTTGCAAGCATTGCAACTAATGAGTTAGTTGCAGGATGATGTATTACGGAATGAGTAAAGAGACTTGCCGGTAACGAGATTGAACTAGGTACTGAGATACCGACGATCGGATCTCGGGCAAGTAACATACCGATGACAAAGGTAACAATGTATGTTGTTATGCGGTCTGACCGATAAAGATCTTCGTAGAATATGTGGGAGCCAATATGAGCATCCAAATTCCGCTATTGGTTATTGACCGGAGACGTGTCTCGGTCATGTCTACATAGTTCTCGAACCTGTAGGGTCCGCACGCTTAAAGTTTCGATGACAGTTATATTATGAGTTTATGTGTATTTATGTACCGAAGGAGTTCGGAGTCCCGGATGAGATCGGGGACATGACGAGGAATCTCGAAATGGCCGAGACATAAAGATCGATATATTGGACGACTATATTCGGACTTCGGAAAGGTTCTGAGTGATTCGGGTATTTATCGGAGTACCGGAGAGTTACGGGAATTCGCCGGGGAGAAGTATTGGCCCTTATTGGGCCATACGGGAATAGAGAAGAGAGGCCAAAAGGAAGGAGGCGCGCACCCCCCCTCTGGTTCGAATTGGACAAGGGGTGCAGCCCCCTTTTCCTTCTCCCTCTCCCCCTCTTTCCTTCTCTCCTACTCCAACAAGGAAAGGAGGAGTCCTACTCCCGGTGGGAGTAGGACTCCCCCCTTGGCGCGCCCTCCTCCTTGGCCGGCCGCCTCCCCCCTTGCTCCTTTATATACGGGGGCAGGGGGGCACCCCATAGACACAACAATTGATTTGATCTTTTAGCCGTGTGCGGTGCCCCCCTCCACCATATTCCACCTCGATAATATCGTAGCGGCGCTTAGGCGAAGCCCTGCATCGGTAGAACATCATCATCGTCACCACGCCGTCGTGCTGACGAAACTCTCCCTCAACACTCGGCTGGATCGGAGTTCGAGGGATGTCATCGGGCTGAACGTGTGCTGAACTCGGAGGTGCCGTGCGTTCGGTACTTGATCGGTCGGATCGTGAAGACGTACGACTACATCAACCGCGTTGTGCTAACGCTTCCGCTTTCGGTCTACGAGGGTACGTGGACAACACTCTCCCTTCTCGTTGCTATGCATCATCATGATCTTGTGTGTGCATAGGAAATTTTTTGAAATTACTACGTTCCCCAACAGTGGTATCAGAGCCAGGTTTTATGCGTTGATGTTATTTGCACGAGTAGAACACAAGTGAGTTATGGGCGATACAAGTCATACTGCTTACCAGCATGTCATACTTTGGTTCGGCGGTATTGTTGGATGAGGCGGCCCGCACCGACATTATGCGTACGCTTACGCGAGACTGGTTCTACCGACGTGCTTTGCACACAGGTGGCTGGCGGGTGTCAGTTTCTCCAACTTTAGTTGAACCGAGTGTGGCTACGCCTGGTCCTTGCGAAGGTTAAAACAGCACCAACTTGACAAACTATCGTTGTGGTTTTGATGCGTAGGTAAGAACGGTTCTTGCTAAGCCCAGTAGCAGCCACGTAAAACTTGCAACAACAAAGTATAGGACGTCTAACTTGTTTTTGCTGGGCATGTTGTGATGTGATATGGTCAAGACATGATGCTATATTTTATTGTATGAGATGATCATGTTTTGTAACCGAGTTATCGGCAACTGGCAGGAGCCATATGGTTGTCGCTTTATTGTATGCAATGCAATCGCCCTGTAATGCTTTACTTTATCCCTAAACGGTAGCGATAGTCGTAGAAGCATAAGATTGGCGAGACGAGAACGATGCTACGATGGAGATCAACGTGTCGCGCCGGTGACGATGGTGATCATGACGGTGCTTCGGAGATGGAGATCACAAGCACAAGATGATGATGGCCATATCATATCACTTATATTGATTGCATGTGATGTTTATCTTTTATGCATCTTATCTTGCTTTGATTTACGGTAGCATTATAAGATGATCTCTCACTAAATTATCAAGGTGTAAGTGTTCTCCCTGAGTATGCACCGTTGCGAAAGTTCTTCGTGCTCAGACACCATGTGATGATCGGGTGTGATATGCTCTACATTCAAATACAACGGGTGCAAAACAGTTGCACACGCGGAATACTCAGGTTAAACTTGACGAGCCTAGCATATAATAGATATGGCCTCGGAACACTGAGACCGAAAGGTCGAGCGTGAATCATATAGTAGATATGATCAACATAGTGATGTTCACCATTGAAACTACTCCATCTCACGTGATGATCGGACATGGTTTAGTTGATATGGATCACGTGATCACTTAGAGGATTAGAGGGATGTCTATCTAAGTGGGAGTTCTTAAGTAATATGATTAATTGAACTTTAATTTATCATGAACTTAGTCCTGGTAGTATTTTGCAAATTATGTTGTAGATCAATAGCTCGCGATATTGCTCCTCGTTTATTATTTTCGATATGTTCCTAGAGAAAAATATGTTGAAAGATGTTAGTAGCAATGATGCGGATTGGATCCGTGATCTGAGGTTTATCCTCATTGCTGCACAGAAGAATTATGTCCTTGATGCACCGCTAGGTGACAGACCTATTGCAGGAGCAGATGCGGACGTTATGAACGTTTGGCTAGCTCAATATGATGACTACTTGATAGTTTAGTGCACCATGCTTAAACGGCTTAGAATCGGGACTTCAAAGACATTTTGAACGTCATGGACCATATGAGATGTTCCAGGAGTTGAAGTTAATATTTCAAGCAAATACCCGAGTTGAGAGATATGAAGTCTCCAACAAGTTCTATAACTAAAAGATGGAGGAGAATAGCTCAAGCAGTGAGCATATGCTCAGATTGTCTGGGTACTACAATCGCTTGAATCTAGTGGGAGTTAATCTTCCAGATAAGATAGTGATTGACAGAGTTCTCTAGTCACCATCACCAAGTTAGTAGAACTTCATGATGAACTATAATATGCAAGGGATGACGAAAACAATTCCCAAGCTCTTCGCGATGCTAAAATCGGCGAAGGTAGAAATCAAGAAAAACATCAAGTGTTGATGGTTGACAAGACCACTAGTTTCAAGAAAAAGGGTAAAGGGAAGAAAGGGAACTTCAAGAAGAACGGCAAGTAAGTTGCTACTCAAGTGAAGAAGCCCAAGTCTGGACCTAAGCCTGAGACTAAGTGCTTCTACTGCAAAGGGACTGGTCACTGGAAGCGGAAACTACCCCAAGTAATTGGCGGATAAGAAGGATGGCAAAGTGAACAAAGGTATATTTGATATACATGTTATTGATGTGTACTTTACTAGTGTTTATAGCAACCCCTCAGTATTTGATACTAGTTCAGTTGCTAAGATTAGTAACTCGAAACGGGAGTTGCAGAATGAACAGAGACTAGTTAAGGGTGAAGTGACGATGTGTGTTGGAAGTGGTTCCAAGATTGATATGATCATCATCGCACACTCGCTATACTTTCGGGATTAGTGTGGAACCTAAATAAGTGTTATTTGGTGTTTGCGTTGAGCATGAATATGATTTGATCATGTTTATTGCAATACGGTTATTCATTTAAGTTAGAGAATAATTGTTGTTCTGTTTACATGAATAAAACCTTCAATGGTCATACACCCAATGAAAATAGTTTGTTGGATCTCGATAGTAGTGATACACATATTCATAATATTGATGCGAAAAGATGCAAAGTTGATAATGATAGTGCAACATATTTGTGGCACTGCCGTTTGGGTCATATCGGTGTAAAGCGCATGAAGAAACTCCATAAAGATGGATTTTCGGAATCACTTGGTTATGAATCATTTGATGCTTGCGAACCGTGCCTTTTGGGCAAGATGACTAAAACTCCGTTCTCCAGAACAATGGAACGAGCTACTGACTTGTTGGAAATAATACATACTGATGTATGCAGACCAATGGGTATTAAGGCTCGTGGCAGGTATCGTTATTTTCTGACCTTCACAGATATTTTGAGCAGATATGGGTATATCTACTTGATGAAACATAAGTCTGAAATAGTTGAAAGGTTCAAAGAATTTCAGAGTGAAGTTGAAAATCATCGTAACAAGAAAATGAAGTTTCTACGGTCTGATCGTGGAGGAGAATATTTGAGTTACGAGTTTGGTCTTCATTTGAAACAATGCGGAATAGTTTCGCAACTCACGCCACCCGGAACACCACAGCGTAATGGTGTGTCCGAACGTCGTAATCGTACTTTACTAGATATGGTGCGATCTATGATGTCTCTTACTGATTTACCACTATCGTTTTGGGGTTATGCATTAGAGACAACTACATTCACGTTAAATAGGGCACCATCTAAATCCATGGAGATGACACCGTATGAACTATGGTTTGGCGAGAAACCTAAGCTGTCATTTCTTAAAGTTTGGGGTTGCGATGCTTATAAGAAAAGGTTTCATCCTGATAAGCTCAAACCCAAAACGGAGAAATGTGTCTTCAGAGGATACCCAAAGGAGACAGTTGGGTACACCTTCTATCACAGATCCGAAGGCAAGATATTCGTTGCTAAGAATGGATCCTTTCTAGAGAAGGAGTTTCTCTCGAAAGAAGTGAGTGGGAGGAAAATAGAACTAGATGAGGTAACTGTACCTGCTCCCTTATTGGAAAGTAGTTCATCACAGAAATCTGTTCCTGTGATTCCTACACCAATTAGTGAGGAAGCTAATGATGATGATCATGTAACTTCAGATCAAGTTACTACCGAACCTCGTAGGTCAACTAGAGTAAGACACGCACCAGAGTGGTACGGTAATCCTGTTCTGGAGGTCATGTTACTTGACCATGGCGAACCTACGAACTATGAGGAAGCGATGATGAGCCCAGATTCCGCGAAATGGCTTGAGGCCATGAAATATGAGATGGGATCCAAGTATGAGAACAAAGTGTGGACTTTGGTTGATTTGCCCGATGATCGGCAAGCCATTAAGAATAAATGGATCTTCAAGAGGAAGACAGACGCTGATAGTAGTGTTACTATCTACAAAGCTCGAATTGTCGCAAAAAGGTTTTCGACAAGTTCAAGGTGTTGACTACGATGAGATTTCCTCACTCGTAGCGATGCTTAAGTCTGTCCGAATCATGTTAGCATATTGCCGCATTTTATGAAATCTGGCAAATGGATAAACAAAACTGCATTCCTGAATGGATTTCTTAAAGAAGAGTTGTATATCATGCAACCAGAAGGTTTTGTCGATCCTAAAGGTCCTAACAAAATGTGCAAGCTCCAGCGATCCATCTATGGACTGGTGCAAGCATCTCGGAGTTGGAATATACACTTTGATGAGTTGATCAACGCATATAATTTTATACAGACTTCGGTGAAGCCTGTATTTACAAGAAAGTGAGTGGGAGCACTACAGCATTTCTGATAAGTATATGTGAATGACATATTGTTGATCGGAAATAATGTAGAATTATTCTGCAAAGCATAAACGAGTGTTTGAAAAGAGTTTTTGAAAGAAAGACCTCGGTGAAGCTGCTTACATATTGAGCATCAAGATCTATAGAGATAGATCAAGACGCTTGATAAGTTTTTTCAATGAGTACATACCCTGACAAGATTTTGAAATAGTTCAAAATGGAACAGTCAAAGAAAGAGTTCTTGCCTGTGTTACAAGGAATGAAATTGAGTAAGACTCAAAGCCCGACCACGGCAGAAGATAGAAAGAAAATGAAAGTCATTCCCTATGCCTCAACCATAGGTTCTATAAAGTATGCCATGCTGTGTACCAGATCTATTGTATACCCTACACTGATTTTGGCAAGGGAGTACAATAGTGATCTAGGAGTAGATCACTGAACAGCGGTCAAAATCATCCTTAGTGGAATAAGGATATGTTTCTCAATTATGGAGGTGACAAAAGGTTCGTCGTAAAGGGTTACATCGATACAAGTTTTGGCACTGATCCAGATGACTCTAAGTCTTAATCTGGATACATATTAAAAGTGGGAGCAATTAGGTAGAGTAGCTCCGTGCAAAGCATTGTTGACATAGAAATTTGCTTAATACATACGGATCTGAATTTGGCAGACCCATTGACTAAATTTCTCTCAGAAGCAAAACATGATCACACCTTAGTACTCTTTGGGTGTTAAATCACATAAACGATGTGAACTAGATTACTGACTCTAGTAAACCCTTTGAGTGTTGGTCACATAGCGATGTGAACTATGGGTGTTAATGACATGGTGATGTGAACTATTGTTGTTAAATCACATGGCGATGTGAGCTAGATTATTGACTCTAGTTCAAGTGGGAGACTGAAGGAAATATGCCCTAGAGGCAATAATAAAGTTATTATTTATTTCCTTATTTCATGATAAATGTTTATTATTCATGCTAGAATTGTATTAACAGGAAACATAATACATGTGTGAATACATAGACAATCAGAGTGTCACTAGTATGCCTCTACTTGCCTAGCTCGTTAATCAAAGATGGTTATGTTTCCTAGCCATAGACATGAGTTGTCATTTGATTAACGGGATCACATCATTAGGAGAATGATGTGATTGACTTGACCCATTACGTTAGCTTAGTACTCGATCGTTTAGTAATCTGCTATTGCTTTCTTCATGACTTATACATGTTCCTATGACTATGAGATTATGCAACTCCCGTTTACCGAAGGAACACTTTTTGTGCTACCAAACGTCACAACGTAACTGGGTGATTATAAAGGTGCTCTACAGGTGTCTCTGAAGGTACTTGTTGGGTTGGCGTATTTCAAGATTAGGATTTGTCACTCCGATTGTTGGAGAGGTATCTCTGGGCCCACTCGGTAATGCACATCACTTAAGCCTTGCAAGCATTGCAACTAATTAGTTAGTTGCAGGATGATGTATTACGGAATGAGTAAAGAGACTTGCCGGTAACGAGATTGAACTAGGTATTGAGATACCGACGATCGAATCTGGGGCAAGTAACATACCGATGACAAAGGGAACAACGTATGTTGTTATGCGGTCTGACCGATAAAGATCTTTGTAGAATATGTGGGAGCCAATATGAGCATCCAGGTTCCGCTATTGGTTATTGACCGAAGACGTGTCTCGGTCATGTCTACATAGTTCTCGAACCCGTAGGGTCCGCACACCTAAAGTTTCAATGACAGTTATATTATGAGTTTATGTGTTTTGATGTACCGAAGGAGTTCGGAGTCCCGGATGAGATCGGGGACATGACGAGGAGTCTCGAAATGGCCGATACGTAAAGATCGATATATTGGACGACTATATTCGGACTTCGGAAAGGTTCCGAGTGATTCAGGTATTTATCGGAGTACTAGAGAGTTACGGGAATTCGCCGGGGAGAAGTATTGAGCCTTATTGGGCCATACGGGAATAGAGAAGAGAGGCCAAAAGGAAGGAGGCGCGCACCCCCCCTCTGGTCCGAATTGGACAAGGGGTGCAGCCTCCTTTTCCTTCTCCCTCTCCCCCTCTTTCCTTCTCTCCTACTCCAACAAGGAAAGGAGGAGTCCTACTCCCTGTGGGAGTAGGACTCTCCCCTTGGCGCGCCCTCCTCCTTGGCCGGCCGCCTCCCCCCTTGCTCCTTTATATACGAGGGCAGGGGGCACCCCATAGACACAACAATTGATTTGATCTTTTAGCCGTGTGCGGTGCCCCCCCTCCACCATATTCCACCTCGATAATATCGTAGCGGTGCTTAGGCGAAGCCCTGCGTCGGTAGAACATCATCATCGTCACCACGCCGTCGTGCTGACGAAACTCTCCCTCAACACTCGGCTGGATCGGAGTTCGAGGGACGTCATCGGGCTGAACGTGTGCTGAACTCGGAGGTGCCGTGCGTTCGGTACTTGATCGGTCGGATCGTGAAGACGTACGACTACATCAACCGCGTTGTGCTAACGCTTCTGCTTTTGGTCTACGAGGGTACGTGGACAACACTCTCCCCTCTCGTTGCTATGCATCACCATGATCTTGCGCGTGCGTAGGAATTTTTTTAAAATTACTACGTTCCCCAACATGAGCGTGAGCCATGGATATGGCACTATAGGTGGAATATGATGGTGGTTGTGGAGAAGACAAAAAAGGAGAAGATAGTCTCACATCAACTAGGCGTATCAATGGGCTATGGAGATGCCCATTAATTGATATCAATGTGAGTGAGTAGGGATTGCCATGCAACGGATGCACTAGAGCTATAAGTGTATGAAAGCTCATCAAAAGAAACTAAGTGGGTGTGCATCCAACTTGCTTGCTCACGAAGACCTAGGGCAATTTGAGGAAGCCCATCATTGGAATATACAAGCCAAGTTCTATAATGAAAAATTCCCACTAGCATATGAAGGTGACAACATAGGAGACTCTCTATCATGAAGATCATGGTGCTACTTCGAAGCACAAGTGTGGTAAAAGGATAGTAACATTGTCCCTTCTCTCTTTTTCTCTCATTTTTTTCTCATGGGCTTCTTTGGCCTATTTTTTTATTTGGGCTTCTTTGGAGACTCATCCCAACTTGTGAGGGAATCATTGCTTCCATCATCCTTTCCTCACATGGGACAATGCTCTAATAATGAAGATCATCACACTTTTATCTACTTACAACTCAAGAATCTTAGAACAAAATATGACTCTATGTGGATGCCTCCGGCGGTGTACCGGGATAATGAATCAAGAGTGACATGTATGAAAGAATTATGAATGGTGGCTTTGCCACAAATATGATGTCAACTACATGATCATGCAAAGCAATATGACAATGGTGGAGCGTGTCATAATAAACGGAATGGTGGAAAGTTGCATGGCAATATATCCCGGAATGGCTATGGAAATGCCATAATAGGTAGGTATGGTGCCTGTTTTGAGGAAGGTATATGGTGGGTGTATGATACCGGCGAAAGTTGCGTGGCACAAGAGAGGCTAGCAATGGTGGAAGGGTGAGAGAGCGTATAATCCATGGACTCAACATTAGTCATGAAGAACTCACATACTTATTGCAAAAATCTACAAGTTATCAAAACAAAGTACTACACGCATGCTCCTAGGGGAAGGCTTGGTAGGAGTTAACCATCACGCGATCCCAACCTCCACACATAAGGAAGACAATCAATAAATAAATCATGCTCCAACGTCATCACATAACGGTTCACCATACGTGCATGCTACGGGAATCACAAACTTTTAACACGAGTATTCCTCAAATTCACAACTACTCAACTAGCATGACCCTAATATTACCATCATCATATCTCAAAACAATCATCAAGTATGAAACTTCTCATAGTATTCAATGCACTTTATATGATAGTTTTTATTATACCTATCTTGGATGCTCATCATATTAGGACTAAAATTTTAACCAAAGCAATTACCATGCTGTTCTAAAGGACTCTCAAAATAATATAAGTGAAGCATGAGAGATCAATAATTTCTATAAAATAAAACCATCGCCGTGCTCTAAAAAGATATAAGTGAAGTACTAGAGCAAAATTATCTAGCTCAAAAGATATAAGTGAAGCACATAGAGTATTCTAATAAATTCCAATTCTGTGTGTCTCTCCCAAAAGGTGTGTACAGCAAGGATGATTGTGGTAAACTAAAAAGCAAAGACTCAAATCATACAAGACGCTCCAAGCAAAACACATATCATGTGGTGAATAAAAATATAGCATCAAGTAAAGTTACCGATCGACGAAGACGAAAGAGGGGATGCCTTCCGGGGCATCCCCAAGCTTAGGCTTTTGGTTGTCCTTGAATTTTACCTTGGGGTGCCTTGGGCATCCCCAATCTTTGGCTCTTTCCACTCCTTATTCCATAATCCATCAAATCTTTACCCAAAAACTTGAAAACTTCACAACACAAAATTCAACAGAAAATCTCATGAGCTCCATTAGCGAAATAAAACAAACCACCACTTTAAGGTACTGTAATGAACTCATTCTTTATTTATATTGGTGTTAAACCTACTGTATTCCAACTTCTATATGGTTCATCCCCCCCCCCCCGATACTAGCCATAGATTCATCAAAATAAGCAAACAACACACGAAAAAACAGAATCTGTCAAAAACAGAACAGTCTGTAGCAATATGTAACTCTCGAATACTTCTGGAACCCCAAAAATTCTACCAAAATAGGAAGTCCTAGATAATTTGTTTATTAATCTTCTGCAAAAAGAATCAACTGAAAATCACGTTTTTGTGATTTATGAAAATTATTCTCGTGCGCACAAAAGTTTCTGTTCTTCAGCAAGATCAAATTAACTATCACCCAAGAAGATCCTATAGGTTTTACTTGGCACAAACACTAATTAAAACATAAAACTACATCTAACCAGAGGCTATATGAATTATTTATTACTAAACAGGAACAAAAAGCAAAGAACAAAAAATAAAATTGGGTTGCCTCCCAACAAGCGCTATCATTTAACGCCCCTAGCTAGGCATAAAAGCGAGCATAGATCTAAGTATTGCCATCTTTGGTATTCAATTTATAGGTGGCTCTCATAATAGATTCATAAGGTAATTTGATTTTATTCCTAGTAAAGTGTTCCATGCCTTTCCTTAATGTAAATTGGAATCTAATATTTCCTTCTTTCATATCAATAATTGCATCAATCGTTCTAAGGAAAGGTCTACCAAGAATAGTAGGACATGAAGGATTGCAATCTATATCAAGAACAATAAAATCTACGGGCACATAATTCCTATTTGCAATAATAAGAACAACATTAATTCTTCCCATAGGTTTCTTAATGGTGGAATCCTCAAGGTGCAAGTTTAAAGAGCAATCATCAAATTTACGGAAACCTAACACATCACACAAAGTTTTTGGAATCGTGGAAACACTAGCACCCAAATCACACAAAGCATAGCATTCATGATCTTTCATTTTGATTTTAATAGTAGGTTCCCACTCATCATAAAGTTTTCTAGGGATAAAAACTTGTAATTCAAGTTTTTGTTCATAAGATTGCATTAAAGTATCAACGATATGTTTAGTAGAAGCTTTATTTTGACTATAAGCATTAGGAGAATTTAACACAGATTGCCACAAGGAAATACAATCTATTAAAGAACAACTATCATAATTAAATTCCTTGAAATCCAAAATAGTGGGTTCTTCAGCGGGATCATCAAAAGCATCAAAGTTTCCCACATTATTACAATTGTCCTTATCAACGATAACCTCCCTAGTTTCAGACATAGTGGCAGCAAATACCACAAGAAGCAAGCGAAAAAGAGGCGAACGGGAAAAAGAGGGTGAATAAAATGGCAAGGGTGAAGTGGGGGAGAGGAAAACAAGGGGCAAATGGCAAATAATGTAATGTGAGGGATAAGAGTTTGTGATGGGTACTTGGTATGTCTTGACTTGTGCGTAGACTCCCCGGCAACAATGCCAGAAATCCTTCTTGCTACCTCTTGAGCATGCGTTGGTTTCCCCTTGAAGAGGAAAGGGTGATGCAGCAAAGTAGCGTAAGTATTTCCCTCAGTTTTTGAGAACCAAGGTATCAATCCAGTAGGAGGATACACTCAAATCCCTCATACCTGCACAAACAAATAAGAACCTTGCAACCAACGTGATAAAGGGGTTGTCAATCCCTTAACGGCCACTTGCAAAAGTGAGATCTGGTAGAGATAATAAGATAAATATTTTTGGTATTTTTATGATATAGATTTAAAAGTAAAGATTGCAAACTAAATTAGCGGAAACTTATATGATGGAAAATAGACCCGGGGGCCATAGGTTTCACTAGTGGCTTCTCTTAAGATAGCATAAGTATTGCGGTGGGTGAACAAATTACTGTCGAGTAATTGATAGAAAAGTGCATAGTTATGAGAATATGTAGGCATGATCATGTATATAGGCATCACGTCCGCGACAAGTAGATCAAAACGATTCTGCATCTACTACTATTACTCCACACATCGACTGCTATCCAGCATGCATCTAGAGTATTAAGTTCATAAGAACAGAGTAACGCATTAGGCAAGATGACATGATGTAGAGGGATAAACTCGAGCAATATGATATAAACCCCATCTTTTTTATCCTCGATGGCAACAATACAATGCGTGCCTTGCTGCCCCTGCTGTCACTGGGAAGGACACCGCAAGATTGAACCCAAAGCTAAGCACTTCTCCCATTGCAAGAAAGATCAATCTAGTAGGCCAAACCAAACTGATTATTCGAAGAGACTTGCAAAGATAACAAGTCATACATAAAAGAATTCAGAGGAGATTCAAATATTGTTCATAGATAATCTTGATCATAAACCCACAATTCATCGGATCTCGACAAACACACCGCAAAAAGAATTACATCGAATAGATCTCCAAGAAGATCGAGGGGAACTTTGTATTGAGATCCAAAGAGAGAGAAGAAGCCATCTAGCTAATAACTATGGACCCGAAGTTCTGAGGTAAACTACTCACACATCATCGGAGAGGCTATGGTGTTGATGTAGAAGCCCTCCATGATCGATTCCCCCTCCGGCGGAGCGCCGGAAAAGGCCCCAAGATGGGATCTCACGGGTACAGAAGGTTGCGGCGATGGAAATAGGATTTCATGGTGCTCTTGGATGTTTTCCGGATATATGAGTATATATAGGCAAAAGAAGTCGGTCAGGGGAGCCACGAGGGACCCACGAGGGTGGGGGTGCGCCTACCCCCTGGGCACGCCTCCCTGCCTCGTGGCCGTCTCGTTGCTTCCTTGACGTCCACTCCAAGTCTCCTGGATTGCGTTTGTTCCAAAAACGACTCTCCCGAAGGTTTCATTCCATTTGGACTCCGTTTGATATTCCTTTTCTGCGAAACACTAAAATAGGTAAAAAAACAGCAATTTGGACTGGGCCTCCAGTTAATAGGTTAGTCCCAAAAATAGTATAAAAGTGTATAATAAAGCCCATTAAACATCCAAAACAGACAATGTAATAGCATGGAACAATCAAAAATTATAGATACATTGGAGATGTATCAAGATTGTGTGATGCATATCGTATAATCATACCCGCGGATACTTGAGGTGACATTGGAGTATCTAGGTGACATTAGGGTTTTGGTTGATGTGTGTCTTAAGGTGTTATTTTACTACGAACTCTATGGCTGTTTGTGACACTTATAGGAATAGCCCAATGGATTGATCGGAAAGAATAACTTTGAGGTGATTCCGTACCCTACAATAATCTCTTCGTTTGTTCTCCGCTATTAGTGACTTTGGAGTGACTCTTTGTTGCATGTTGAGGGATTGTTATATGATCTAATTATGTTATCATTGTTGAGAGAACTTGCACTAGTGAAAGTATGAACCCTAGGCCTTGCTTCTAAGCATTGCAATACCGTTTTCGCTCACTTTTGTTACTTGCTACCTTGCTGTTTTTATATTTTCAGATTACAAAAACCTATATCCACCATCCATATTGCACTTGTATCACCATCTCTTCGCCGAACTAGTCCACCTATACAATTTACCATTGTATTGGGTGTGTTGGGGACACAAGAGACTCTTTGTTATTTGGTTGCAGGGTTGTTTGAGAGAGACCTTCTTCATCCTATGCCTCCCACGGATTGATAAACCTTAGGTCATCCACTTGAGGGAAATTTTCTACTGTCCTACAAACCTCTGCACTTGGAGGCCCAACAACGTCTACAAGAAGAAGGTTGCGTAGTAGGCATCAAGCTCTTTTCTAGCGCCGTTGCCGGGGAGGTTAGTTCTTGAAGGTATATCTTTAGATCTTGCAATTGAATCTTTTAGTTTCCTGTTTTATCACTAGTTTAGTATATAAAAGAAAACTACAAAAAAATGGAATTGAGGTTGCCTCATATGCTTCATCTTTTTAATGTCTTTCATGAAAATAAGGATTCCGATAATTGTGCCAAAGTGTTAGAAGAAGAATGCATTAAAATGTTTGGCACTAAATCTTTGAATGATGAGCATGATCGCAATGTTCTTAGTGTGAATTATTTGAATATCCATGATGCTAATGTGTCGGCGTTCTGGGAACGGGGGTCCCCAGACTTACCTGCCTGCGGCCTACGGCGTGGCTCAAGCAGTGGCCCAGTACGGCCCATCTACATCGACCCAAGCTCAAGACCCTCGCGAGGGGCCAAGCCTCGCGGGGCGGACGACGCAAGGCTTCCTCAGGGGCCGCCTCACCAGGCAGGCTCGCGAGGAGGCGGAGAGATCAAGGCAAGGAGTACCTCGCGAGGTGCTCGTGACGCAAGCCATGACGATCGGGATCAGGCGGGCGCCAGCCTGTGCAGTGTCCTTGTTTCATCTTTGGTGCAAAGGGGGCAACCGCAGGCGCGGAGTACCGAGGCATCAAGTAAAGGTTACCAGATCGGTGCAACGAGACCAAGACCAGCAAGGCGGCAGGACGAAGGTCACCGTGGAGCCCGAGACGGCGTCATCGCCAGTGCCTTTGGCAGTCGAAGACCAACTTTAGTCAGGATAACTTGTACTAGCTATCCCCCTTCAAGATGGCCGTTGTTGGCTCCCTTCCCGCTCAATATTTGGGAAGAGGACCAGGGCCCCTATATATAGAGCTAGCCACCACATTAGGAGGAGATCGAATCCATCCCAGGTAGAACACCGCACCAGCTCAAGAACACCCCTCAAGAGGCTGTTCTTCCTCTGTATTGTTCGTCATCAGCCCCAGAGGCAATCCACCACACTACACACTAGAGTAGGGTATTACACCACAACGGTGGCCCGAACTAGTATAAACCTTGTGTCCCTCATGTTGTTCATCGTGTAGCTTAGATTCGCGACGAGGCTTTGGGGCGTGGATCGATAGGGAGAAGATCTTCGTGCGCACCCCAGAGTTCGAACCTTAAGGGTTTTGCCGGAACCCGATATCCGACATTTGGCATGCCAGGTAGGGGTGCGCCGAAATCCTCTTTCCGCCAACCTGCGTTCCACTGCTTCGTCGCATCCATGTCCGGTGACCCGACGGCCAACACCGACCACTGGGCAGCATGGCCTACCCACGCCGCGCCGCCTGCCCAAGGTGACATTAACCCTGCGCCTCAGGCAGCCCGCGCTCCGCAGAATGCTGCGGGACGCGGGCGACGCGGTCAAGCGCCGCCTGCCCTCACTCCGCGCCAGGTGCGATCAGCAGCAAGGGCCTCAAAC
The DNA here is from genome assembly GCF_018294505.1 of Triticum aestivum. NCBI lineage: Eukaryota > Viridiplantae > Streptophyta > Magnoliopsida > Poales > Poaceae > Triticum > Triticum aestivum. The sequence goes on along the minus strand of NC_057808.1, from coordinate 381,085,537 downwards.
CACGCCACGGCCACAGCGCCGCACACCCAACGGGAGCAGGCAAACATGAAGGCCGCACTCACGGTGGCTCGAGAACTGCTATGGTGCAGGCTGCAAGAAAGCGGCCATGACGTGCTGCTGGAGGGCATCGCCGAGCTCCTGGATGCCGCTGCTTCAGGGGCGCCTCCTTTCTGCGTCCAGCTTCCACCCCAGGCCCCGGGCGGATCGCACGGCGGGCGCATCCGCACCCGTGCGCCCTCAGGCGTACCCCAAGGCTTCATCAACACCAACTCGATCATCAGCACCGGGCGTCAAGCTGTACCAGCACCGCCCCTGGTGAGCGAGGTCATGCGCATCGCCGCCTACGGCCCGGCAGGCTGCCACCCTATCACCCCCAAGATGGTGCTTCGAGCCAAGACGCATGGAGCGTGGGCCACTACAGCGAAGTCTTCGGGGCGGCGACCTCGGAGGCGTACGTGCCCCACGTGGTGGATCGGGAATACGCACTGGAAGAAGACCACGGCTCGTTCCTCGGGCCAGAATGGGAGGAAGAGACGCCAGAAGCCGAGCCCTTTCAGGAGCCTCAAGGAAGCCTCGCCAACCGCGCCGGCGGCAGCAGCTATCGGGTACCACTAATTCCTCAGGAGCAAGCTTATGCTAACCATGGGTCGCAGGAAGTCCAGGTCACTGCAGCGGAAGGCTGCCCCGTTCGGCAGCCTCTCTCCCGCCAGGAGAAGTGCACTGGGGGCTGTAGGAGAGGGGCCGGGAGCCAGGCCCCTCCCCACGGCGCACGGAGGAAGGCGTTTCTCGGAGGTAGGCCCTCTGCTGGGGAGGTGCCGCAAGGCCTGCCCCTGGCAGAGGACCCGTCGTCGTCGGGGGAACCGCTGGCGTCCCCTTTACCCCATTGGCATCGTCCTTGGTTTCCGTCGCCGTCAATAGCAGTCGAGGGTGGCGCAAGGCGGGGCCTCGTCTGGCGATATGAAGCAAGGCCGGTACCTGTGAAGAAGGCCCAGTGCCTGTGAAGCTCGCCGCCCGTGACACTCTCACGTAATAATGAGTTGGGCTGTACACGCCCCGGAGTCTCCGGAGAGCCGCCCTCGGCCTCGGGGGCTCCCTCCCACGCCCAGTGGCAGCACTTAGCTCCGCGCTGGTGAGAAGATGTCGAAGACTAGACTAGTGTCGGACGCGGCCTTTTGTTTTCGCTTCCTTTTATGTGGTCGAGCTTTCTCGCTTCGGATTTAAGTTCAAGTTGAATTTGTGTTTGTGTATGCGGGAGGGGTGTCTTGTCTAGTTCGCATGATTCCTCGTATTCCGGTTTTCTGCCTAAGTCGGAATTCGCACTAGCTGCCTCCCCCTCGTGAGCCACTCGCGGGCGGGGCTGGTTTGGCACTCTCGCACATGCCGTCCTGCGGCCAGCGCTCGCTCTCGCGAGGCCCTCAACAAATGGCCAACAGGTCTCCCGAAGGACCCTCGGATAATCACCACAAGCCTACTCAAGGCTTGCTCAGGATAAAGGTAAATCACAGCAAACTAACCATCGCAGGGCCCGTAACATCATACGGGCGCCCATTCGGTGTCGTCCTTAACAACGTGTCGACAGTAATCCTTTTTTACATGAGGGGCTTCCCCTCCCAAATGCTCTTACAACCTTCAGGGCCACGCCCGAGCTTTTTCCGCGCAGGATAAACAGCAGGGGGGCGCAGAATCAATCAGACATGTCGCTCACCGCATCCTCTTGGTAGTCTCCGGAAGCATCGCTGGCGCCACTGTCGCTGTAGCTGGCTTCACCATCGCCGTCGTTGGCGCCATCTTCGCCGCCGTTCACTACGTCACCTTCATCCGCAACAACTACCACCCCGTCATCATCAGAGGTGAAGTCCCAGACAAGTGCATCCACGTTGTCCTCCACCCACCGCGCCAGGTCGCCTCGAATGGCCACGGGCACCGGAGCAATGACAGCGTCGAAGTCAAAGTGAGGATCCCTATCCTGAAGGTGGCTGAAGACATGGGAGAACGCATGCGCGAGCAAGCCGCGGCTCCTCTCCTCGACAAGCAAGCGAGCTCTCTCAGAGCGATCCTCCAGATGCGTCACCACGTCAGTGAAGAACTAGAGATTGCCAGCGTAGTTGGTCACATGAGGTTGCGCAGCGGTCGTGTCGCAGATATTGCCTAGGGCCGTGTTGGCCCTGTCCCTGAGCGTTTGGAGCCTGGGGCCATGCATGTGCTCCAGCGTCTGCCGCTGGCGAATCTCATCTTTGTTCTGCCATGCAATGGACTCGGCCTCATCGACCCTCCGTTGCGGTACGGGAGGAGGCCAACTCGGCCTGTGCAGCGACTAGGGCGGCTGTGGTGGCCTCCGCGCGCTGCGTCGCTTCAGCCAGCTTGGTCCTGAGAGCGGCAGTCCTGCCCGCAGCCTCGGCTTCAATCAGCTCCAACCTCTCGCCATACTCGTGCACAAGACCCGCGTGAACTTCTGCCACGCGGCGGTCGATCTCTCCTTGGATTCAGGCCTTCCGCGCGCCAACGTCGTCCTCCGCCTGGGTAACCTGGCGCTCCCTCGTCTCCAACCATTCAAGATCGAGGTTGCGCTCGGCAGCCTCCAGCATCAGCGCTTCTTCGCGCTTCCGGAGCTCCTCCTCTTCGACAGGCGTCCCCTTCAGTGATGCAAGGGTAGCTTGCCGCAGCTCCACTTGCTGCTCCAGGGAAGTGCTCCAGGCTTGGAGCTCCCATGCGCGCTTCTCCGCGATCTCGCGTCGTCGGTCTGCCTCCTGAGCCTCCTCAATGGCTCGGGAGCAGGCCTTTCGCGAGGCCACGAGATATGCTTCGGCCCTTGCGTTGTCAAGATCACGCTGATGACGCACAAGGCTGACTGCCACCTTCAGCTTGCGCCGCTCCTCAACCAGCAGCAGGCCTTCGGCTTCAAGACATGCGTCCACGTCCGCGAGCTCTCCACCGAGCCGGCCCATCGCGTCCGTCGCCTTTCGGAGAAACTCTTGGCGGATGGCGCTGCGCTCCCGCGCACGCTTGAGCACGTCGTCAATATCGTCCTCCGCCGTCGGTGTTGGCGGAGGGCCCTGAAGAGGTTCGCCCCCTCTCGGCAGGGGGCTGGGGGCTGGCGCCCCCACAATCGCCAGACGGGCCCCGCAAGGGACCCAGCCCGGCGCAGATCCATCCCTAGAAGAAGAGCCGAAGATCGACTTCAACCATTCGTTGTCCACGATCAAAGAAGGGGCCCGGGGCAAGCTGATCACGTCCCGGGCAAGGTCGCGAAGGAAAGGCGGCGAGGACACGGGCTCGAGGCACCATGCGGGCCGGCTTGCTTCTCCAGACGAATCCGCATCATGGGCGGCATGCGAGCTCGGGGCACTCAAGGTCAACGATGGAGGCGAGGCCAGAGGAAGTTGTTTCTTGGCAGATTCCGCGAGCTTGGCAGGAGGGATCCTGAAAGGCCACAATGAGGAAGGAGACCAGCGATTGAGGAACTACAAGAATGAGGTACTTACTCGTCCATGGCGAAGTACTTCATGTGCTTCAATGGGCGGCAGGGGCGATCACTTCCACTCGAAGGCTCCTTCCTCTTACGGAGGGCGTCGAAGTCTATACGGAACCGACCCAAGCTCTCGACGTGAGGGCCGGCGCGTGTCGTGGACGAAGAAGCACCAAGGCGACCTGCCTCAGGGGCGCCAGCTGGGGGGAGCGATCAGGCGCCACCTCTTGGTGGCCTGCCGAGGCCTCGGGGGATTCGGCCTCAGGAGCCGCAGGTTGCGTCCCCTCATCAACGACCGCCTCAGGACGAGCTTCGCAAGCTCCGGAGGATGACGCCTCGGGAGCCCCGCGCAACACAGGCATCTCGACGCCGGATCCCCCAGCCTCCAGTGATGCTTGCCTCCCTGCACCACCTCCTGAGGCAAGATCGACGTGGGCGACGGGGAGAGGGGCCACGGCGATGGGATTTTAGGGGGCCACACGAGGTCGGCCGGGCGCAACCCCCACTCGTCAAAGTGGGGCATCTGCCTCGCGAACTCGGCCCTGCCCGAGCAAAGATACAGGAGGCCGCCCCCGTGCCGGATGTCGCCCGGAGAGGGGTCGCCGGTCAAGACCTCCAGCACCTTCTTCAGTGTTGCAGGGGCAAGCTCCTCCTCCTGAAGCCTCATGCGGTCCTGATACCCAGTCAGGGTCCACATCGGTCGGGAGTGACGCTGGAGGGGAGCGATGCAACACTGGAGGAACTCCTTCACCACCTGGGCCGCCGTCACGCCAAGCGCCCTCAACCTCTCGAATCGGCGCCAGACGAAGGAGAGCTGGGGGCTCATGAGCTTCTCGTGGCCCCAGCCTAGATTGGGGATAGCAGGCAATGTCGGATGCGCGAGCAGGGGGCTGGGCACCCCGACATCCACGTACAGCCACCGCGTCCGGAACCTGCTCATGGAAGGTGGAAGGCCAAAAACAATCCCCGAGGCAGCCGTCTCTGGCACGGCCTGGAAGCTCACGCACCCTGAGCACTGCAGTGGGTCGGTCAGGCGCAAGGAGAAGAAGTGGCACAAGAGGGCAATGGAAGGGGCAATTCCCACCATGGCTTCGTAGACGAAGGCGAAGACAGCAAGAAGAGTAATGGATTGAGGATCGAGATGCATCATATGGATCTGGTAGTGGGAAAGCACCGCATTGAAGAAAGCAGAGAAAGGGGGAACCAGGCCAGCCCACAGAGCGTCGGCGAAGAATCAAACCTCCGTGACGATCCTGTCGAAGGAGGCATGGGACGCAGGCCAAGCCGTCGTCCTTCCGCACTCGTTAAAGCTGGAGGCGAGGGCGGAGCGGACCTTGTCCAAGGCTTCTGGATTGAGTATCAATGACCGGACGACGGCGGGTGCGATTGCAGGAGGCGAGTTGGCCGAGGGCGCGGGCTTCTTCCCCTTCTCCCTTTTTGCTGGCGCCATGGCAACGGAAGGGGGCAGAGCTCAAGTCAAATTGGAGGTGGAAGCAGAGGCTCAAGGAAGAAAGGGGAACAGGAAGCACGCGGGCAGCAAGGAGGGAATAACTGTGTAAGGTTTCGTGGCCGCCTAGCCAGGCGAGTATTAGGGGAGCGTGGGGAAGCGGAGACACCCACATCCAATCAACCGCCATGCGGCGACCAAGGCCGCAGGCTGTTGGGGCCCGCGGTGCTCCGCACCTGCCCTTTGGCTTCGCTGCTAAGCCAAGTCCGAGCGCGCCTTGGGCCCGAGGGCTACTGTCTGCGTTCTGGGAACGGGGGTCCCCAGACTTGCCTGCCCTGCGGCCTACGGCGTGGCTCAAGCAGTGGCCCAATACGGCCCGTCTACATCGACCCAAGCTCAAGACCCTCGCGAGGGGCCAAGCCTCGCGGGGCGGACGACGCAAGGCTTCCTCAGGGGCGGCCTCACCAGGCAGGCTCGCGAGGAGGTAGAGAGATCAAGGCAAGGAGTACCTCGCGAGGTGCTCGTGACGCAAGCCAGGACGATCGGGATCAGGCGGGCGCCAGCCTGTGCAGTGTCCTCGTTTCCTCTTTGGTGCAAAGGGGGAAAGCGCAGGCGCGGAGTACCGAGGCATCAAGAAAAGGTTACCATATCGGTGCAACGAGACCAAGACCAGCAGGACGGCAGGACGAAGGTCACCGTGGAGCCCGAGACGGCGTCATCGCCAGTGCCTTTGGCAGTCAAAGACCAACTTTAGTCAGGATAACTTGTACTAGCTATCCCCCTTCAAGATGGCCGTTGTTGGCTCCCTTCCCGCTCAATATTTGGGAAGAGGACCAGGGCCCCTATATATAGAGCTAGCCACCACATTAGGAGGAGATCGAATCCATCCCAGGTAGAACACCGCACCAGCTCAAGAACACCCCTCAAGAGGCTGTTCTTCCTCTGTACTGTTCGTCATCAGCCCCAGAGGCAATCCACCACACTACACACTAGAGTAGGGTATTACACCACAACGGTGGCCCGAACTAGTATAAACCTTGTGTCCCTCATGTTGTTCATCATGTAGCTTAGATTCGCGACGAGGCTTTGGGGCGTGGATCGATAGGGAGAAGATCTTCGTGCGCACCCCGGAGTTCGAACCTTAAGGGTTTTGCCGGAACCCGATATCCGACATTTGGCACGCCAGGTAGGGGTGCGCCGAAATCCTCTTTCCGCCAACCTGCGTTCCACTGCTTCGTCGCATCCATGTCCGGTGACCCGACGGCCAACACCGACCACTGGGCAGCATGGCCTACCCACGCCGCGCCGCCTGCCCAAGGTGACCTTAACCCTGTGCCTCAGGCAGCCCGCGCTCCGCAGAATGCTGCGGGACGCGGGCGACGCGGTCAAGCGCCGCCTGCCCTCACTCCGCGCCAGGTGCGATCAGCAGCAAGGGCCTCAAACCACGCCACGGCCACAGCGCCGCACACCCGACGGGAGCAGGCAAACATGAAGGCCGCACTCACGGTGGCTCGAGAACTGCTATGGTGCAGGCTGCAAGAAAGCGGCCATGACGTGCTGCTGGAGGGCATCGCCGAGCTCCTGGATGCCGCTGCTTCAGGGGCGCCTCCTTTCTGCGTCCAGCTTCCACCCCAGGCCCCGGGCGGATCGCACGGCGGGCGCATCCGCACCCGTGCGCCCTCAGGCGTACCCCAAGGCTTCATCAACACCAACTCGATCATCAGCACCGGGCGTCAAGCTGTACCAGCACCGCCCCTGGTGAGCGAGGTCATGCCAATCGCCGCCTACGGCCCGGCAGGCTGCCACCCTATCACCCCCAAGATGGTGCTTCGAGCCAAGACGCATGGAGCGTGGGCCACTACAGCGAAGTCTTCGGGGCGGCGACCTCGGAGGCGTACGTGCCGCACGTGGTGGATCGGGAATACGCACTGGAAGAAGACCACGGCTCGTTCCTCGGGCCAGGATGGGAGGAAGAGACGCCAGAAGCCGAGCTCTTTCAGGAGCCTCAAGGAAGCCTCGCCAACCGCGCCGGCGGCAGCAGCTATCGGGTACCACTAATTCCTCAGGAGCAAGCTTATGCTAACCATGGGTCGCAGGAAGTCCAGGTCACTGCAGCGGAAGGCTGCCCCATTCGGCAGCCTCTCTCCTGCCAGGAGGAGTGCACTGGGGGCTGTAGGAGAGGGGCCGGGAGCCAGGCCCCTCCCCACGGTGCACGGAGCAAGGCGTTTCTCGGAGGTAGGCCCTCTGCTGGGGAGGTGCCGCAAGGCCTGCCCCTGGCAGAGGACCCGTGGTCGTCGGGGGAACCGCTGGCGTCCCCTTTACCCCATTGGCATCGTCCTTGGTTTCCGGTCGCCGTCAATGGCGGTCGAGGGTGGCGCAAGGCGGGGCCCTCGTCTGGCGATATGAAGCAAGGCCGGTACCTGTGAAGAAGGCCCAGTGCCTGTGAAGCTCGCCGCCCGTGACACTCTCACGTAATAATGAGTTGGGGCTGTACACGCCCCGGAGTCTCCGGAGAGCCGCCCTCGGGCCTCGGGGGCTCCCTCCCACGCCCAGTGGCAGCACTTAGCTCCGCGCTGGTGAGAAGACGTCGAAGACTAGACTAGGTGTCGGACGCGGCCTTTTGTTTTTCGCTTCCTTTTATGTGGTCGAGCTTTCTCGCTTCGGATTTAAGTTGAAGTTGAATTTGTGTTTGCGTATGCGGGGAGGGGTGTCTTGTCTAGTTCGCATGATTCCTCGTATTCCGGTTTCACCCAAGTCGGAATTCGCACTAGCTGCCTCCCCCTCGTGAGCCACTCGCGGGCGGGGCTGGGTTTGGCACTCTCGCACATGCCGTCCTGCGGCCAGCGCTCGCTCTCGCGAGGCCCTCAACAAATGGCCAACAGGTCTCCCGAAGGACCCTCGGATAATCACCACAAGCCTACTCAAGGCTTGCTCAGGATAAAGGTAAATCACAGCAACTAACCCATCGCAGGGCCCGTAACATCATACGGGCGCCCATTCGGTGTCGTCCTTAACAACGTGTCGACAGTAATCCTTTTTTACATGAGGGGCTTCCCCTCCCAAAATGCTCTTACAACCTTCAGGGCCACGCCCGAGCTTTTTCCGCGCAGGATAAACAGCAGGGGGGCGCAGAATCAATCAGACATGTCGCTCACCGCATCCTCTTGGTAGTCTCCGGAAGCATTGCTGGCGCCACTGTCGGTGTCGCTGGCTTCACCATCGCCGTCGTTGGCGCCATCTTCGCCGCCGTTCACTATGTCACCTTCATCCGCAGCAACTACCACCCCGTCATCATCAGAGGTGAAGGCCCAGACAAGTGCATCCACGTTGTCCTCCACCCACCGCGCCAGGTCGCCACGAATGGCCACGGGCACCGGAGCAATGACAGCGTCGAAGTCAAAGTGAGGATCCCTATCCTGAAGGTGGCTGAAGACATGGGAGAACGCATGCGCGAGCAAGCCACGGCTCCTCTCCTCGACAAGCAAGCGAGCTCTCTCAGAGCGATCCTCCAGATGCGTCACCACGTCAGTGAAGAACTAGAGATTGCCAGCGTAGTTGGTCACATGAGGTTGCGCAGCGGTCGCGTCGCAGATATTGCCTAGGGCCGTGTTGGCCCTGTCCCTGAGCGTTTGGAGCCTGGGGCCATGCATGTGCTCCAACGTCTGCCGCTGGCGAATCTCATCTTTGTTCTGCCATGCAATGGACTCGGCCTCATCGACCCTCCGTTGCGGTACGGGAGGAGGCCAACTCGGCCTGTGCAGCGACTAGGGCGGCTGTGGTGGCCTCCGCGCGCTGCGTCGCTTCAGCCAGCTTGGTCCTGAGAGCAGCAGTCCTGCCCGCAGCCTCGGCTTCAATCAGCTCCAACCTCTCGCCATACTCGTGCACAAGACCCGCGTGAACTTCCGCCACGCGGTGGTCGATCTCTCCTTGGATTCAGGCCTTCCGCGCGCCAACGTCGTCCTCCGCCTGGGTAACCTGGCGCTCCCTCGTCTCCAACCATTCAAGATCGAGGTTGCGCTCGGCAGCCTCCAGCATCAGCGCTTCTTCGCGCTTCCGGAGCTCCTCCTCTTCGACAGGCGTCCCCTTAAGTGATGCAAGGGTAGCTTGCCGCAACTCCACTTGCTGCTCCAGGGAAGTGCTCCAGGCTTGGAGCTCCCATGCGCGCTTCTCCGCGATCTCGCGTCGTCGGTCTGCCTCCTGAGCCTCCTCAATGGCTCGGGAGCAGGCCTTTCGCGAGGCCACGAGAGATGCTTCGGCCCTTGCGTTGTCAAGATCACGCTGATGACGCGCAAGGCTGACTGCCACCTTCAGCTTGCGCCGCTCCTCAACCAGCCGCAGGCCTTCGGCTTCAAGACATGCGTCCACGTCCGCGAGCTCTCCACCGAGCCGGCCCATCGCGTCCGTCGCCTTTCGGAGAAACTCTTGGCGGATGGCGCTGCGCTCTCGCGCACGCTTGAGCACGTCGTCAATATCGTCCTCCGCCGTCGGTGTTGGCGGAGGGCCCTGAAGAGGTTCGCCCCCTCTCGGCAGGGGGCTGGGGGCTGGCGCCCCCACAATCGCCAGACGGGCCCCGCAAGGGACCCAGCCCGGCGCAGATCCATCCCCAGAAGAAGAGCCGAAGATCGACTTCAACCATTCGTTGTCCACGATCAAAGAAGGGGCCCGGGGCAAGCTGATCACGTCCCGGGCAAGGTCGCGAAGGAAAGGCGGCGAGGACACGGGCTCGAGGCACCATGCGGGCCGGCTTGCTTCTCCAGACGAATCCGCGTCATGGGCGGCATGCGAGCTCGGGGCACTCAAGGTCAACGATGGAGGCGAGGCCAGAGGAAGTTGTTTCTTGGCAGATTCCGCGAGCTTGGCAGGAGGGATCCTGAAAGGCCACAATGAGGAAGGAGACCAGCGATTGAGGAACTACAAGAATGAGGTACTTACTCGTCCATGGCGAAGTACTTCATGTGCTTCAATGGGCGGCAGGGGCGATCACTTCCACTCGAAGGCTCCTTCCTCTTACGGAGGGCGTCGAAGTCTATACCGAACCGACCCAAGCTCTCGACGTGAGGGCCGGCGCGTGGCGTGGACGAAGAAGCACCAAGGCGACCTGCCTCAGGGGCACCAGCTGGGGGGAGCGATCAGGCGCCACCTCTTGGTGGCCTGCCGAGGCCTCGGGGGATTCGGCCTCAGGAGCCGCAGGTTGCGTCCCCTCATCAACGACCGCCTCAGGATGAGCTTCGCAAGCTCCGGAGAATGACGCCTCGGGAGCCCCGCGCAACACCGGCATCTCGACGCCGGATCCCCCAGCCTCCAGTGATGCTTGCCTCCCTGCACCACCTCCTGAGGCAAGATCGACGTGGGCGACGGGGAGAGGGGCCACGGCGATGGGATTTTAGGGGGCCACACGAGGTCGGCCGGGCGCAACCCCCACTCGTCAAAGTGGGGCATCTGCCTCGCGAACTCGGCCCTGCCCGAGCAAAGATACAGGAGGCCGCCCCCGTGCCGGATGTCGCCCGGAGAGGGGTCGCCGGTCAAGACCTCCAGCACCTTCTTCAGTGTTGCAGGGGCAAGCTCCTCCTCCTGAAGCCTCATGCGGTCCTGATACCCAGTCAGGGTCCACATCGGTCGGGAGTGACGCTGGAGGGGAGCGATGCAACACTGGAGGAACTCCTTCACCACCTGGGCCGCCGTCACGCCAAGCGCCCTCAACCTCTCGAATCGGCGCCAGACGAAGGAGAGCTGGGGCTCATGAGCTTCTCGTGGCCCCAGCCTAGATTGGGGATAGCAGGCAATGTCGGATGCGCGAGCAGGGGGCTGGGCACCCCGACATCCACGTACAGCCACCGCGTCCGGAACCTGCTCATGGAAGGTGGAAGGCCAAAAACAATCCCCGAGGCAGCCGTCTCTGGCACGGCCTGGAAGCTCACGCACCCTGAGCACTGCAGTGGGTCGGTCAGGCGCAAGGAGAAGAAGTGGCACAAGAGGGCAATGGAAGGGGCAATTCCCACCATGGCTTCGCAGACGAAGGCGAAGACAGCAAGAAGAGCAATGGATTGAGGATCGAGATGCATCATATGGATCTGGTAGTGGGAAAGCACCGCATTGAAGAAAGCAGAGAAAGGGGGAACCAGGCCAGCCCACAAAGCGTCGGCGAAGAATCGAACCTCCGTGACGATCCTGTCGAAGGAGGCATGGGACGCAGGCCAAGCCGTCGTCCTTCCGCACTCCTTAAAGCTGGAGGTGAGGGCGGAGCGGACCTTGTCCAAGGCTTCTGGATTGAGTATCAACGACCGGATGACGGCGGGCGCGATTGCAGGAGGCGAGTTGGCCGAGGGCGCGGGCTTCTTCCCCTTCTCCCTTTTTGCTGGCGCCATGGCAACGGAAGGGGGCAGAGCTCAAGTCAAATTGGAGGTGGAAGCAGAGGCTCAAGGAAGAAAGGGGAACAAGAAGCACACGGGCAGCAAGGACGGAATAACTGTGTAAGGTTTCGTGGCCGCCTAGCCAGGCGAGTATTAGGGGAGCGTGGGGAAGCGGAGACGCCCACATCCAATCAACCGCCATGCGGCGACCAAGGCCGCAGGCTGTTGGGGCCCGCGGTGCTCCGCACCTGCCCTTTGGCTTCGCTGCTAAGCCAAGTCCGAGCGCGCCTTGGGCCCGGGGGCTACTGTCTGCGTTCTGGGAAGGGGGGTCCCCAGACTTGCCCGCCCTGCGGCCTACGGCGTGGCTCAAGCAGTGGCCCAATACGGCCCGTCTACATCGACCCAAGCTCAAGACCCTCGCGAGGGGCCAAGCCTCGCGGGGCGGACGACGCAAGGCTTCCTCAGGGGCAGCCTCACCAGGCAGGCTCGCGAGGAGGTAGAGAGATCAAGGCAAGGAGTACCTCGCGAGGTGCTCGTGACGAAAGCCAGGACGATCAGGATCAGGCGGGCGCCAGGCGGGCGCCAGCCTGTGTAGTGTCCTCGTTTCCTCTTTGGTGCAAAGGGGGAAAGCGCAGGCGCGGAGTACCGAGGCATCAGGCAAAGGTTACCATATCGGTGCAACGAGACCAAGACCAGCAGGACGGCAGGACGAAGGTCACCGTGGAGCCCGAGACGGCGTCATCGCCAGTGCCTTTGGCAGTCGAAGACCAACTTTAGTCAGGATAACTTGTACTAGCTGTCCCCCTTCAAGATGGCCGTTGTTGGCTCCCTTCCCGCTCAATATTTGGGAAGAGGACCAGGGCCCCTATATATAGAGCTAGCCACCACAGTAGGAGGAGATCGAATCCATCCCAGGTAGAACACCGCACCAGCTCAAGAATGTTGGGGAACGTAGTAATTTCAAAAATTTCCTACGCACACGCAAGATCATGGTGATGCATAGCAACGAGAGGAAGCGTTATCACAACGCGGTTGATGTAGTCGTACGTCTTCACGATCCGACCGATCAAGTACCGAACGTACGGCACCTCCGAGTTCTACACATGTTCAGCTCGATGATGTCCCTCGAACTCCGATCCAGCCGAGTGTTGAGGGAGAGTTTCGTCAGCACGACGGCGTGGTGACGATGATGATGTTCCACCGACGCAGGGCTTCGCCTAAGCTCTGCAACGGTATTATCGAGGTGTAATATGGTGGAGGGGGGCACCGCACATGGCTAAGAGATCTCAAGGATCAATTGTTGTGTCTCTGGGGTGGCCCCCTGCCCCCGTATATAAAGGAGCAAGGGGGAGGCAGCCGGCCAAGAGGAGAGGCGCGCCATAGGGGGGAGTCCTACTCCCACCGGGAGTAGGACTCCTCCTTTCCTTGTGGGAGTAGGAGAAGGGAAGGGGGAAGGAGAAAGAAGGAAGGGTGCGCCCCCCTTCCCTAGTCCAATTCGGACCAGATCATGGGGAGGGGTGCGGCCACCTTTTGAGGCCTTTCTCTCCTTTCCCGTATGGCCCATTAAGGCCCAATACGAATTCCCGTAACTCTCCGGTACTCCGAAAAATACCCGAATCACTCGGAACCTTTCCGAAGTCCGAATATAGTCGTCCAATATATCGATTTTTACGTCTCGACCATTTCGAGACTCCTCGTCATATCCCCGATCTCATCCGGGACTCCGAACTCCTTCGGTACATCAAAACTCAATAAAACTGTCATCGTAACGTTAAGCGTGCGGACCCTACGGGTTCGAGAACTATGTAGACATGACCGAGACACGTCTCCGGTCAATAACCAATAGCGGGACCTGGATGCCCATATTGGCTCCCACATATTCTACGAAGATCTTTATCGGTCAGACCGCATAACAACATACGTTGTTCCCTTTGTCATCGGTATGTTACTTGCCCGAGATTCGATCGTCGGTATCTCGATACCTAGTTCAATCTCGTTACCGGCAAGTCTCTTTACTCGTTCCGTAATACATCATCCCGCAACTAACTCATTAGTTGCAATGCTTGCAAGGCTTATAGTGATGTGCATTACCGAGTGGGCCCAGAGATACCTCTCCGACAATTGGAGTGATAAATCCTAATCTCGAAATACGCCAACCCAACAAGTACCTTTGGAGACACCTGTAGAGCACCTTTATAATCACTCATTTACGTTGTGACGTTTGGTAGCACACAAAGTGTTCCTCCGGTAAACGGGAGTTGCATAATCTCATAGTCATAGGAACATGTATAAGTCATGAAGAAAGCAATAGCAACATACTAAACGATCGAGTGCTAAGCTAACGGAATGGGTCAAGTCAATCACGTCATTCTCCTAATGAGGTGATCTCGTTAATCAAATGACAACTCATGTCTATGGCTAGGAAACATAACCATCTTTGATTAACGAGCTAGTCAAGTAGAGGCATACTAGTGACACTCTGTTTGTCTATGTATTCACACATGTATTATGTTTCCGGTTAATACAATTCTAGCATGAATAATAAACATTTATCATGATATAAGGAAATATATAATACTTTATTATTGCCTCTAGGGCATATTTCCTTCAGTCTCCCACTTGCACTAGAGTCAATAATCTAGTTCACATCGCCATGTGATTTAACATCAATAATTCACATCACCATGTGATTAACACCCATAGTTCACATCTCTATGTGACCAACACTCAAAGGGTTTACTAGAGTCAATAATCTAGTTCACATCGCTATGTGATTAACACCCAAAGAGTACTAAGGTGTGATCATGTTTTGATTGTGAGATAATTTTAGTCAACGGGTCTGTCACATTCAGATCCGTAAGGATTTTGCAAATTCCTATGTCTACAATGCTCTGCACGGAGCTACTCTAGCTAATTGCTCCCACTTTCAATATGTATCTAGACCGAGACTTAGAGTCATCTAGATTTAGTGTCAAAACTTGCATCGACGTAACCCTTTACGACGAACCTTTTGTCACTTCCATAATCGAGAAACATTTCCTTATTCCACTAAGGATAATTTTGACCGCTGTCCAGTGATCTACTCCTAGATCACTATTGTACTCCCTTGCCAAAATCAGTGTAGGGTATACAATAGATCTGGTACACAGCATGGCATACTTTATAGAACCTATAGCCAAGGCATAGGGAATGACTTTCATTCTCTTTCTATCTTCTGCCGTGGTCGGGCTTTGAGTCTTTACTCAATTTCACACCTTGTAACACAGGCAAGAACTCTTTCTTTGACTGTTCTATTTTGAACTACTTCAAAATCTTGTTAAGGTATGTACTCATTGAAAAACTTATCAAGCGTCTTCATCTATCTCTATAGATCTTGATGCTCAATATGTAAGCAGCTTCACCGAGGTCTATCTTTGAAAAACTCCTTTCAAACACTCCTTTATGCTTGCAGAATAATTCTACATTATTTATGATTAACAATATGTCATTCACATATACTTATCAGAAATGTTGTAGTGCTCCCACTCACTTTCTTGTAAATACAGGCTTCACCGCAAGTCTGTATACAACTATATGCTTTGATCAACTTATCAAAGCGTATATTCCAACTCCGAGATGCTTGCACCAGTCCATTGATGGATCGCTGGAGCTTGCATATTTTGTTAGCACCTTTAGGATTGACAAAACCTTCTGGTTGCATCATATACAACTCTTCTTTAATAAATCCATTAAGGAATGCAGTTTTGTTTATCCATTTGCCAGATTTCATAAAATGCGGCAATTGCTAAACATGATTCGGACAGACTTAAGCATCGCTGCGAGTGAGAAAATCTCATCGTAGTCAACACCTTCAACTTTGTCAAAAACCTTTTTTTGACAAGTCTAGCTTTGTAGATAGTAACACTACTATCAACGTCCGTCTTCCTCTTGAAGATCCATTTAATCTCAATGGCTCGCCGATCATTGGGCAAGTCAATCAAAGTCCACACTTTGTTCTCATATATGGATCTTATCTCAGATTTCATGGCCTCAAGCCATTTCGCGGAATCTGGGCTCATCAGCGCTTCCTCATAGTTCGTAGGTTCGTCATGGTCTAGTAACATAACCTCCAGAACAGGATTACCATACCACTCTGGTGCGGATCTTACTCTGGTTGACCTACGAGGTTCAGTAATAACTTGATCTGAAGTTCCATGATCATCATCATTAACTTCCTCACTAATTGGTGCAGGAGTCACAGGAACAGATTTATGTGATGAACTACTTTCCAATAAGGGAGCAGGTACAGTTACCTCATCAAGTTCTACTTTCCTCCCACTCACTTCTTTCGAGAGAAACTCCTTCTCTAGAAAGGATCCATACTAAGCAACGAATGTCTTGCCTTCGGATCTGTGATAGAAGGTATACCCAACTGTTTCCTTTGGGTATCCTATGAAGACACATTTCTCCAATTTGGGTTTGAGCTTATCAGGATGAAACTTTTTCACATAAGCATCGCAAACCCAAAATTTTAAGAAACGACAACTTTGGTTTCTTGCTAAACCTCAGTTCATAAGGCGTCGTCTCAACGGATTTTGATGGTGCCCTATTTAACGTGAATGCAGCTGTCTCTAATGCATAACCCCAAAACTATAGTGGTAAATCGGTAAGAAACATCATAGAGTGCACTATATCCAATAAAGTACGGTTATGACGTTCGGACACACCATTATGCTGTGGTGTTCCAGGTGGCGCGAGTAGTGAAACTATTTCACATTGTTTTAACTGAAGGCCAAACTCGTAACTTAAATACTCTTCTCCATGATCAGATCGTAGAAACTTTATTTTCTTGTTACGATGATTTTCTGCTTCACTCTGAAATTATATGAACTTTTCAAATGTTTCAGACTCTTGTTTCATTAAGTAGATATACCCATATCTGCTCAAATCATCTGTGAAGGTCAGAAAATAATGATACCTGCTACGAGCCTAAATATTTATCGGACCACATACATCTGTATGTATGATTTCCAACAAATCTGTTGCTCTCTCCATAGTTCCGGAGAATGGCGTTTTAGTCATCTTGCCCATGAGGCACGGTTCGCAAGCATCAAGTGATTCATAATCAAGTGATTCCAAAATCCCATCAGTATGGAGTTTCTTCATGCGCTTTACACCAATATGACCTAAACGGCAGTGCCACAAATAAGTTGCACTATCATTATTAACTTTGCATCTTTTGGCTTCAATATTATGAATATGTGTATCACTACGATCGAGATCCAACAAACCATTTTCGTTGGTGTGTATGACCATAGAAGGTTTTATTCATGTAAACAGAACAACAATTGTTCTCTAACTTAAATGAATAACCGTATTGCAATAAACATGATCAAATCATATTCATGCTCAACGCAAACACCAAATAACACTTATTTAGTTTCAACACTAATCCCGAAAGTATAGGGAGTGTGCGATGATGATCATATCAATCTTGGAACTACTTCCAACACACATCGTCACCTCGCCTTTTACTAGTCCCTGTTTATTCTGCAACTCCCGTTTTCGAGTTACTACTCTTTAGCAACTGAACCAGTATCAATTACCGAGGGGTTGCTATAAACACTAGTAAAGTACACATCAATAATCTGTATATCAAATATACCGTTGTTCACTTTGCCATCCTTCTTATCCACCAAATAGTTGGGGTAGTTCCGCTTCCAGTGACCAGTCCCTTTGCAGTAGAAGCACTTAGTCTCAGGCTTAGGACCAGACTTAGGCTTCTTCACTTGAGCAGCAACTTGCTTGCCGTTCTTCTTGAAGTTCCCCTTCTTCCCTTTGCCCTTTTTTTGAAACTAGTGGTCTCGTTAACCATCAACACTTGATGTTTTTCTTGATTTCTACCTTCGTCGATTTCAGCATCACGAAGAGCTCGGGAATTACTTTCGTCATCCCTTGCATACTATAGTTCATCACGAAGTTCTACTAACTTGGTGATGGTGACTAGAGAATTCTGTCAATCACTATTTTATCTGGAAGATTAACTCCCACTTGATTCAAGCGATTGTAGTACCCAGACAATCTGAGCACATGCTCACTAGTTGAGCGATTCTCCTCCATCTTTTAGCTATAGAACTTGTTGGAGACTTCATATCTCTCAACTCGGGTATTTGCTTGAAATATTAACTTCAACTCCTGGAACATCTCATATGGTCCATGACGTTCAAAACGTCTTTGAAGTCCCGATTCTAAGCCGTTAAGCATGGTGCACTAAACTATCAAGTAGTCATCATATTGAGCTAGCCAAACGTTCATAACGTCTGCATCTGCTCCTGCAATAGGTCTGTCACCTAGCGGTGCATCAAGGACATAATTCTTCTGTGCAGCAATGAGGATAATCCTCAGATCACGGATCCAATCCGCATCTTTGCTACTAACATTTTCAACATAATTTTTCTCTAGGAACATATCAAAAATAAACACAGGGAAGCAACAACGCGAGCTATTGATCTACAACATAATTTGCAAAATACTATCAGGACTAAGTTCATGATAAATTCAAGTTCAATTAATCATATTACTTAAGAACTCCCACTTAGATAGACATCCCTCTAATCCTCTAAGTGATCACGTGATCCATATCAACTAAACCATGTCCGATCATCACGTGAGATGGAGTAGTTTCAATGGTGAACATCACTATGTTGATCATATCTACTATATGATTCACGCTCGACCTTTCGGTCTCCGTGTTCCGAGGCCATATCTGTTATATGCTAGGCTCGTCAAGTTTAACCTGAGTATTCCGCGTGTGCAACTGTTTTGCACCCGTTGTATTTGAACGTAGAGCCTATCACACCCGATCATCACGTGGTGTCTCAGCACGAAGAACTTTCGCAACGGTGCATACTCAGGGAGAACACTTATACTTTGATAATTTAGTGAAGGATCATCTTATAATGCTACCGTCAAACAAAGCAAGATAAGATGCATAAAGGATTAACATCACATGCAATCAATATAAGTGATATGATATGGCCATCATCATCTTGTGCTTGTGATCTCCATCTCCGAAGCACCGTGCTTGTGATCTCCATCTCCGAAGCACCGTCATGATCACCATCATCACCGGCGCAACACCTTGATCTCCATCTTAGTATCGTTGTCGTCTCGCCAACTAATTGCTTTTACGACTATCGCTACCGCTTAGTGATAAAGTAAAACTATTACATGGTGATTGCATCTCATACAATAAAGCGACAACCATATGGCTCCTGCCAGTTGCCGATAACTCGGTTACAAAACATGATCATCTCATACAACAAATTATATCACATCATGTCTTGACCATATCACATCACAACATGCCCTGCAAAAACAAGTTAGACGTCCTCTACTTTGTTGTTGCAAGTTTTACGTGGCTGCTACGGGCTTAGCAAGAACCGTTCTTACCTACGCATCAAAACCACAACGATAGTTTGTCAAGTTGGTGTTGTTTTAACCTTCGCAAGGACCGGGCGTAGCCACACTCGGTTCAACTAAAGTGAGAGAGACAGACACCCGCCAGTCACCTTTAAGCAACGAGTGCTCCGAACGGTGAAACCAGTCTCGCGTAAGCGTACGCGTAATGTCGGTCCGGGCCGCTTCATCTCACAATACCGCTGAACCAAAGTATGACATGCTGGTAAGCAGTATGACTTATATCGCCCACAACTCACTTGTGTTCTACTCGTGCATAGCATCAACGCATAAAACCAGGCTCGGATGCCACTGTTGGGGAACGTAGTAATTTCAAAAAATTTCCTACGCACACGCAAGATCATGGTGATGCATAGCAACGAGAGGGGAGAGTGTTGTCCACGTACCCTCGTAGACCGACAGTGGAAGCGTTATCACAACGCGGTTGATGTAGTCGTACGTCTTCACGATCCGACCGATCAAGTACCGAACGTACGGCACCTCCGAGTTCTACACACGTTCAGCTCGATGACGTCCCTCGAACTCCGATCCAGCCGAGTGTTGAGGGAGAGTTTTGTCAGCACGACGGCGTGGTGACGATGATGATGTTCCACCGACGCAGGGCTTCGCCTAAGCTCCGCAACGGTATTATCGAGGTGTAATATGGTGGAGGGGGCACCGCACACGGCTAAGAGATCTCAAGGATCAATTGTTGTGTCTCTGGGGTGCCCCCTGCCCCCGTATATAAAGGAGCAAGGGGGAGGCAGCCGGCCAAGAGGAGAGGCGCGCCATAGGGGGGAGTCCTACTCCCACCGGGAGTAGGACTCCTCCTTTCCTTGTGGGAGTAGGAGAAGGGAAGGGGGAAGGAGAAAGAAGGAAGGGTGCGCCCCCCTTCCCTAGTCCAATTCGGACCAGATCATGGGGAGGGGTGCGGCCACCTTTTGAGGCCTTTCTCTCCTTTCCCGTATGGCCCATTAAGGCCCAATACGAATTCCCGTAACTCTCCGGTACTCCGAAAAATACCCGAATCACTCGGAACCTTTCCGAAGTCCGAATATAGTCGTCCAATATATCGATTTTTACGTCTTGACCATTTCGAGACTCCTCGTCATATCCCCGATCTCATCCGGGACTCCGAACTCCTTCGGTACATCAAAACTCAATAAAACTGTCATCGTAACGTTAAGCGTGCGGACCCTACGGGTTCGAGAACTATGTAGACATGACCGAGACACGTCTCCGGTCAATAACCAATAGCGGGACCTGGATGCCCATATTGGCTCCCACATATTCTACGAAGATCTTTATCGGTCAGACCGCATAACAACATACGTTGTTCCCTTTGTCATCGGTATGTTACTTGCCCGAGATTCGATCGTCGGTATCTCGATACCTAGTTCAATCTCGTTACCGGTAAGTCTCTTTACTCGTTCCGTAATACATCATCCCGCAACTTGCTCATTAGTTGCAATGCTTGCAAGGCTTATAGTGATGTGCATTACCGAGTGGGCCCAGAGATACCTCTCCGACAATTGGAGTGATAAATCCTAATCTCGAAATACGCCAACCCAACAAGTACCTTTGGAGACACCTGTACAGCACCTTTATAATCACCCATTTACGTTGTGATGTTTGGTAGCACACAAAGTGTTCCTCCGGTAAACGGGAGTTGCATAATCTCATAGTCATAGGAACATGTATAAGTCATGAAGAAAACAATAGCAACATACTAAACGATCGAGTGCTAAGCTAACGGAATGGGTCAAGTCAATCACGTCATTCTCCTAATGAGGTGATCTCGTTAATCAAATGACAACTCATGTCTATGGCTAGGAAACATAACCATCTTTGATTAACGAGCTAGTCAAGTAGAGGCATACTAGTGACACTCTGTTTGTCTATGTATTCACACATGTATTATGTTTCCGGTTAATACAATTCTAGCATGAATAATAAACATTTATCATGATATAAGGAAATATATAATACTTTATTATTGCCTCTAGGGCATATTTCCTTCAAAGAACACCCGTCGCGAGGCTGTTCTTCCTCTGTACTGTTCATCATCAGCCCCAGAGGCAATCCACCACACCACACACTAGAGTAGGGTATTACACCACAACGGTGGCCCGAACTAGTATAAACCTTGTGTCCCTTGTGTTGTTCATCGTGTAGCTTAGATTCGCGACGAGGCTTTGGGGCGTGGATCGATAGGGAGAAGATCTTCGTGCGCACCCCAGAGTTCGAACCTTAAGGGTTTTGCCGGAATCCGATGTCCGACATAATGATATGCAAAGCCACAAGCTTGGGGATGCTATGTTTGATGAATATGATATTTTTAGTCCCCCAAGTTTTGATGAGAATATTTATTATGATGAAAGCATGCCTCCTATCTATGATGATTATATTGATGAAAGTGGGTTTGGAAGAGTGTCAACTTTAGGAAGTAATGTTCCCACTATTTTGGAGGGTGTTGAATCTTATTGTGATAATTATGAAAGTGGATTTGGAGAGGTCATGACTTTATTTAGTGACGAATCCACTATTTCGGAAGAGGTTCCAATTGATTATGAGAACAAAATTGCTATCTATGATGACTATTGTGATGACATGTATGCTATAAAGATTAATGATAACCATGAAACTTGTCATCTTGATTTTAATTTTCAATTGGATTATGCCTCACATGATAGTTATTTTGTTGAGTTTGCTCCCACTATTATTCACGAGAATAAATTTGCTTATGTGGAGAGTAGTAAAATTTATATGCATGTAGATCATGAAAAGAGTGCTTTATGTGATAGTTATGTTGTTGAATTCATTCATGATGCTACTTAAAATTATTATGAGGGAGGAATATATGCTTGTAGGAATTGCAATAATATCAAGTTTCCTCTCTATGTATTGAAAATCTTGAAGTTATGCTTGTTTTGCTTTCCTATGCTAGTTGATTCTTGTTCCCATAAGTTGTTTGCTCGCGAAATCCCTATGCATAGGAAGTGGGTTAGACTTAAATGTGTTAGTCATATGCTTCATGATGCTCTCTTTATGTTTCAATTCTTATCTTTTATGTGAGCATCATTGAAATCATCATGCCTAGCTAAAAGGCATTAAAGAAAAGCGCTTGTTGGGAGACAATCCAATATTTACCCTTACTATTTTTGTGTGTTCACATGATTATGCTACTGTAGTAATCATGTTTTATAGCTTTTGTTTCAATAAAGTGCCAAATAAACCTTTAGGATAGCTTACGGTGAGAGTTGTGTTGAACTTGCTGAAAATCAGAAACTTTCGCACCCAGTAAATTAGTTTTGAAAATTCACGGATACGTTATTTTGATCTGATTATTTTTGCTATGTATTGGTACACAAATTTCTTAGGACTTCCTAATTTCTCAGGATTTTTGGAGTTACATAAGTATTCGAGAGTTACAGATTACTACAGACTGTTTTGTTTTTGACAGATTCTGATTTCTATGTGTTGTTTGCGTATTTTGATGAATCTATGTGTAGTATCGGAGGGTATGAGCCATAGAGAAGTTGGAATACAATAGATATTACACCAATATGAATTTAGAATGAGTTCACAACAGTACCTAAGTGGTGATTTATTTTCTTATACTAACAGAGCTTACGAGTTTTCTGTTGAGTTTTGTGTTGTGAAGTTTTCAAGTTTTGGGTAAAGATTCGATGGACTATGAAATAAGGAGTGGCAAGAGCCTAAGATTGGGGATGCCCAAGGCACCCCAAGGTAATATTCAAGGGCAACCAAGAGCCTAAGCTTGGGTATGCCCCGGATGGCATCCCCTCTTCCGTCTTCGTTCATCGGTAACTTTACTTGGAGCTATATTTTTATTCACCACATGATATGTGTTTTGCTTGGAGCGTCATTTTGTTTTATTTTGTTTTGCTTGCTGTTTGAATAATATACCAAGATCTGAAATTCTTAAATGTTAGAGAGTCTTCACATAGTTATATAATTATTCGACTACTCATTGATCTTCACTTATATCTTTCGAAGTAGTTTGTCATTTGCTCTAGTGCTTCACTTATATCTTTTTTGAGCACGGTGGTGGTTTTATTTTGAAGAAATAGATGAACTCTCATGCTTTACTTATATTATTTTGAGAGTCTTAAACAGCATCGTAATTTGCTTAGGTTATGAATTTAGTCCTAATATGATAGGCATCCAAGAGGGATATAATAAAAATAAAATGCATTGAATACTATGAGAAGTTTGATTCTTTATGATTGTTTTGAGATATGAAGATGGTGATATTAGAGTCATGCTAGTGTAGTGGTTGTGCATTTGAGAGATACTTGTGTTAAAGTTTGTGATTCTCGTAGCATGCACGTATGGTGAACCGTTATGTGATGAAGTTGGAGCATGATTTATTTATTGATTGTCTTCCTTATGAGTAGCGGTCGGGGATGAGCGATGGTCTTTTCCTACCAATCTATACCCCTAGGAGCATGTGCGTAGTACTTCGTTTCGATAACTAATAGATTTTTGCAATAAGTATGTGAGTTCTTTATGACTAATGTTGATTCCATGGATTATACGCACTCTCACCCTTCCACCATTGCTAGCCTCTCTTGTGCCGCGCAACTTTCGCCGGTATCATACACCCACCATATACCTTCCTCAAAACAGGCACCATACCTACCTATTATGGCATTTCCATAGCCATTCCGAGATATATTGCCATGCAACTTTCCACCATTCCGTTTATTATGACACGCTCCACCATTGTCATATTGCTTTGCATGATCATGTAGTTGACATCGTATTTATGGCAAAGCCACCATTCATAATTCTTTCATACGGGGGTGGAGGGCGCGCCCCCTGCCTCCTGGACTCCCTGTGGGGCCCCTTGACGTGAGACCGATGCCAACTCCTCCTAGAAATCCCCAAACTTCCAGAAAGAAACCTAGATCGGGAGTTCCGCCGCCGCAAGCCTCTGTAGCCACCAAAAACCAATCGGGACCTTGTTCCGGCACCCTGCCGAAGGGGGGGATCCATCACCAGTGGCCATCTTCATCATCCCGGCGCTCTCCTTGACGAGGAGGAAGTAGTTCACCCTCGGGGCTGAGGGTATGTACCAGTAGCTATGTGCTTGATCTCTCTCTCTCTCTCTCTCTCGTGTTCTTGATATGGCACGATCTTGATGTATCGCGAGCTTTGCTATTATAGTTGGATCTTATGATGTTTCTCCCCCTACCTTCTTGTAATGGATTGAGTTTTCCCTTTGAAGTTATCTTATCAGATTGAGTCTTTAAGGATTTGAGAACACTTGATGTATGTCTTGCGTGGGATACCCGTGGTGACAATGGGGTATTCTATTGATTCACTTGATGTATGTTTTGGTGATCAACTTGCGGGTTCCGTGACCTTGGGAATCTATGCATAGGGGTTGGCACACGTTTTTGTCTTGACTCTCCGGTAGAAACTTTGGGGCACTCTTTGAAGTTCTTTGTGTTGGTTTGAATAGATGAATCTGAGATTGTGTGATGCATATCGTATAATCATACCCACGGATACTTGAGGTGACATTGGAGTAACTAGGTGACATTAGGGTTTTGGTTGATGTGTGTCTTAAGGTGTTATTTTACTACGAGCTCTATGGCTATTTGTGACACTTATAGTAATAGCCCAACGGATTGATCGGAAAAAATAACTTTGAGGTGGTTTTGTACCCTACAATAATCTCTTCGTTTGTTCTCCGCTATTAGTGACTTTGGAGTGACTCTTTGTTGCACGTTGAGGGATTGTTATATGGTCTAATTATGTTATCATTGTTGAGAGAACTTGCACTAGTGAAAGTATGAACCCTAGGCCTTGTTTCTAAGCATTGCAATACCGTTTTCGCTCACTTTTGTTAATTGTTACCTTGCTGTTTTTATATTTCAGATTATAAAAACCTATATCTACCATCCATATTGCACTTGTATCACTATCTCTTCGCCGAACTAGTGCACCTATACAATTTACCATTGTATTGGGTGTGTTGGGGACACAAGAGACTCTTTGTTATTTGGTTGCAGGGTTGTTTGAGAGAGACCATCTTCATCCTACGCCTCCCACGGATTGATAAACCTTAGGTCATCCACTTGAGGGAAATTTGCTACTGTCCTACAAACCTCTGCACTTGGAGGCCCAACAACGTCTATAAGAAGAAGGTTGCGTAGTAGATATCACTCAACGCCGGTTGCATCTGGACAGGCTTAGGGGTGAGGACGGATTTGGTGATCATGTTGCAGGACACTGATGTCATGACCAGATCATCATTAAGCGGATGAAAGGGAACCGTACTCGTCCAGGGACTGAGTGATAAGGTAGAATAGTGGTGAAAAACAGGGCATGCGGCATTGCCCTTTTCCGACAACAAGGATTAGTAACCTTCTTCTCTTTTTTCTCACAGGGTTTCCGGCTATTCATGCGAATCAATTCACCGGCTTTTTTTTGTCATCTTCTTTTTGAGGAAGTAAGATCCCCCTCAAATACATCAAAGTTCAAAATGAACAAGTTACTTATTCCAGCCAATGGTAACTCCACTCATATGGCCAACAACATACCTAAAACATTTTTTTGTAACAGGTTCAAGGTACAAGTCTAGCGCACTCTTTGTCCCAGAAGGATTGTTCTACAAATGAATTTTTTTTCCTGGTTGAAGGAACACTTCCATTCAAATATATTTTTTCCGATACTAAATGTTGAATGTTCTAATTGCTCATTTATCACAACTGGATTCGAGATAATAGTTTTTGGTTTTGTAATTAATTTTTTGCCAGCGAAAATATGACACAATTTTTTCTCATAGCTTTTCTTTAAAAATAATATACTAAGTTTTTTAAAATAAATTTATTCATGCTCTATTTTTTATTACTATCTAAAACGATAGACATACTAGATCTTTTTAATAAAATTTGAACAAATAAGGAGTTACAAGAATTCAAAGCATGTTTTTATTCGTGTTAATGCATAAATGAGAACTAGAGAAACATCAAACTAGAGAAAGACGGTATCGAGAAATGGCAAACCAAAGAAACAATCTTTTTTTCCGAGAATCACCAGAGAAACAGTCGGAGACACAACCCCGATTTGGCTTCAAATAAAAGCCTAGTAGAAATACCTCTGTACGCGCCAGATGTTGGAACCGACGCTGAAGGCGCCGGTTAGGAGGGCGAACCTTATTGTATATGTCAGTTCGGTTTTTGCTTTTTCTTTTTTCTCATCCTTTTTGTTTTCTTTAATGCGCCTTTTCAGATTAATGAACTGTTTTCAAATTCTGTGAACCTTTTAAAAATTGATGAATTCCTTTTCAATTTTGACGAACTTTTTTCAGATCCGGTGATTTTTTTAAAATTGATGAACTTTTTTCCAAATCCGATGAACTTTTTTTAGATTCGACGAACTTTTTTCAAATCCGCTGAAATTCGGTGAACTCTTTTTGAAATACAGTGATTTTCTTTTTAAAATGCGTGAACTTTTCTTCAAAATCCATGAACATTTTTAATTCACAAACTTTTTCGATTTTTGCGTGTTTTTCATTTTTTTCATATCTTATATACCTAAGAGATTCATCTCCACTATATTATTTATCTCTACATGCAGCCTATCCACATCAGCAGGCCATCCACATCATCGTCCCACTACAGGCTTACAGGTGGGCCCAACCAGAAGTTCACCAGCGTAGACAAGTATAAAGAACAGCCATATCACCTTTCAGTTACAAATGGACAGGAGAACGGACCAGCGCTGCACATGGACGTCAATCTCCGTCCACATCATGCATGCGTCCGTTTCCAGCCGCACTCTCTCTCTCTCTCAAAAAGAAAAGAAAAGAAAAATGGCAAGTAGGCATGCAACCCATGGAACCTAGCACATCAATGCATCCAACCTTCTACAAATTCCAGGACAACTCGATACCGACCTGCGACGAGGGAGAAGATTCCACTTTGAATCTTTCTGGACGAAGATTGACGGGTTCCAGGAGGTGGTCCGGTTGGCATGGACGAGTGAAACCAGGGAGCGGAATCCTTTCAAGCGGCTGGCAGTGAAGCTCAAGGCCACGGCTAGAGCTCTACCGAGATGGAGCGATCGCTACATCGGCAGTGTTAAGCAGCAGCTGCTCATTGCTACTGAGGTTATCTTGCGGCTGGATACCGCCATGGAGAGTAGGCCTTTGACAGACGAGGAGACCAACTTGCGGCGCATGTTGAAGCAGAAACTGCTCGGATTGGCATCGCTGCAGCGCTCAATCGCTCGGCAGCGATCTAGGGTGCTCTGGCTCAAGGATGGGGATGCATGTACGAAGTTCTTCCACACATATGCGAGCCATAGAAGACGCAAGAATTTCATCTCCAAGCTGCAAGTGGAAGGGGTGATCACATCCGATCATGAGGAGATGGCAGAGGCAGTGGACTCGTTTTTCGCTAATCTGCTGGGTGAAGCACCAGACCGGGCTTTCTCGCTGGATCTCCATGAGATTGGGCTGTCGCACAGAGATTTGGAGCACCTGGATGGTGACTTCACCGAAGAAGAAGTTTGGGCTGTCGTGCGGGCGCAAGGCCTGGACAAGGCTCCTGGGCCGGATGGGTTCCCGGCTAGATTCTATGTGGCCTGTTGGAGCATCATAAAGGAGGATATTATGGAGGCATTTGGAGCCTTTGGGAGGATGGACTTTAGAGGGCTGACATCTATTAACCAGGCTTTTGTCACACTTCTGCCCAAATCCGCGACGGCGATTGAGATCAAGGACTTCCGACCGATCAGTCTGATTCATAGCTTTCCAAAGCTTGTCGCTAAAGTCATGTCCATGCGGGTGGCATCCGATATGCCAAACATTGTTGGAACTCACCAGAGCGCATTCATTCAGGGGCGTAGTCTGCATGACAACTACATGCTGGTGCAAGGCATGGTGCGGTGGCTACAATCGACTAAGAGGCCGGCGGTGATGCTTAAGTTAGACATTACAAAAGCTTTTGACACAGCCGACTGGGCTTTTCTGCTGGAGATATTGCGCCACCTGGGTTTTGGAGATAAGTGGATTGCTTGGGTGGCCGGACTGCTGGCCTCCTCCTCGACACGGATCCTGCTCAATGGTGTCCCCGGCGAGGTTATATACAACAAGTGTGGATTCCGGCAAGGGGACCCTCTGTCCCCCCTCCTCTTCGTCATGATCATGAGTAGCTTGCACGCCTTACTCCAGCATGCAGCCAACACTGGCGTTCTAACGCCGTTGGCTCCTACGGGTCCCAGAAACCGCACCTCCATATATGCGGACGATGTGGTGACTTTCATCAAACCTGACATTCAGAGCATCCGGGCCTGCAACGTGATCCTCGAGGACTTTGGAGTGGCTTCTGGACTCCGCACGAACCTGGCGAAGTGTTCTGCACACCCAATCAGATGCTCTGATGAGCAGGTCGCTCTGTTAAATGATGAGATGGGATGCCCGATGGTGGGTTGGCCTTGTCGATAGTTGGGCCTCCTCGTAAGCCTAAAAAAGATCACGGCTGGCCAGTTGCAGTATATTGTTGACAAGATGGCCGACAGGCTCCCCGTGTGGCAGGCTAGGATGATGTTCAAAGCGGGGAGGCTGGAACTCCTCAAAACCACCCTCGCATCAATGCCAATCCATGCCATGATGGCAATTGATCTTCTAGTCAAAACAATCGAAGCTGCCAATAAGATTTGTAGAGGCTTCCTATGGAAGGGAGATGAGATGTCCACGGTGGACACTGCTTGGTGGCGTGGGATCAAGTCTGCGCACCCAAGGAATACGGTGGTCTGGGGGTGCCCAACTTGCGACTGCTCAACACCTCTCTTCGAGCACGATGGCCATGGTTGGCCAGGACGGATATGGATAGGCCATGGACAGAATTCAACATTCAGGTCTCGTCGGACTCGATGGCTATTTACAAGGCAGCCACCAAATGCACCATTGGGAACGGTGAATCCACTCTATTCTGGACGGATTGGTGGTTGCAAGAGGGACGCATACAGGATATCATGCCACACCTGTTCAAAGCTGCAAAGAGAAGTGCGATCATGGTGAGAACCGTGGGACAGGCGGTCGCGAGAGGTTGGTGGCAGGACGTGTCGCCAAATATGGGCGCGGAGGCAATACAGGAGTTTCTCACTCTGGTGGACCGAATGCAACTTGTCCAGGTGGAGGTGGGGATACAGGACATCATCACCTGGATATGGGGCTCAAATGGGCTATTCTCGGCGCGCTCTGCCTATCGTGCACACTTCGTCGGACGGATTGAAGCTGCGGGTGCTGTGCAAATGTGGAAGTCGCGGGCTCCGAACACATGCAAGATCTTCTCGTGGCTCGCTGGTAGGAGGAGATGCTGGACGGCTGACAGGCTGCAGAGGCGTCTGATGCCGCACCCGCCGGCCTGTCCACTATGCGATCAGGAACCAGAGACGATTGACCACTTACTACATGGATGCGTGTTTGCGAGATAGGTCTAGTCGGACATCACAGGCAATTGGGGAAAACCCCAATGGACCCCTACCCACGGAGCGAAGCTAGTTCAATGATGGTCTTCTTTGAACGTCGAGACGAGGATGCGGAAGGAAGCTTGGACGGTGATCACGTTGGTGGCATGGACAATTTGGAAACACAGAAACGACGTCGTGTTCAACGGCGCTCTACCTTCCGTCGACGTGGTGCTCGAGGCAATCGACGCGGAAGGGGAGAGCTGGAGGGCTGCGTCACTGCTACGGCAGCCGGGATCGCTCCCGGTTAGGGTAGAAATGGTGGAGAGTAGCGAGTAATTAGCATGAGGTGTGTGTTGGCCCTTGCGGCCGTGGACTCTTTGTAATTGGTTGTTTTCGCCATCTTGGCGCCTTCTATCTATGATCTTGATACGTCAACTTTGACGTATCCTTAAAAAAACGTTTCCGCTTATTTATTCCCCTCCCCCTCTTCACTTTCTCCACCGAATTCTATTCCTCTGCCTCCCACTACTATTTCTTCCAGTAAGGAAACGATACGCTCGCGCGCGAAGCAGCATTTTCGATTTCTGTCTACCCTTGTTCTGCGCCAGACTCAGCTCCTCTGACGTACTACAGGGTGCAGTTGGCTCTTAGTGAGCCAACTGCACCCTGCAGTACGTCAGAGGAGCCTTGTCCGCGCCAAATACGGTGCCTCTTCGTCTCTCTTGCTGTTCACCAAATCTTTTCATTTCCCTCATCGGCTTCTCCATTAGTCCATTACCACCACCACCACAGGTCCACACTCCACAGCAATGAATTTCATAAAACAAGAAGTCGGCGTGAACTCAAGCCCCGGCATCGATACACATCTCCTGATGGTACAACATGTGCTGGATGCGGTGAATCCACCCATACAAGTACGATGTGTTATTAATAACCAATACGTGGACTCTTGCTTCCTAACCATTCAATTTGTTTTTTATTCAAGATGTTTGGATTAAAATTGGAAGAAGTGATTATTGTTTCTTCATCTGCGATTATTTGTCTACAACATCAAAGACCATGCATTTGGATTTAATTGGAGGAAGCGATATTTTTTTCCTTCTGCGACTAATTGTCTAAAACATTGAAGAACACTTGATTTTTGTGTTGCAACAAACTATAAGTTGCAGGATGTACTACTTACTACTGTTCATCGACCTTGAAACTGGACGGTAAATGATGCATGTGTGAAAATCGTCTCGCTCATCTTGATACATATCCATTTTATTTATAGGCAAGCAATCGGTGCAGATGCAGTCAAATTAAATTACCAGGTACGTTCTCTGCATTTTCTTTTGATGGTTTTATGTTGTATTGTACTGGAGCATAGCGTTTATTTTCTACAATTCGATCATATGAATGCCTATCATGAAATTGGGTTGTTTGTAGACAGATTTTTTTTCTGGATAGTTCGTGGACACGAATCATAGATATAGTTGAATGACAGTGCATATACTATAATTCGCAAAAGAAAAGACAGTGCATATACTATCACAGAGATATACTAATTAGCCATCAAAGTATCATGATCATCATTAAACAGGGCCATCAACTAGCATGCCCATTAGTTGGACCACATCGACTTGATTCCTTCACTCCTAACTAACATAGCCAAGACATTCTAATTACAACTGATGTGGATGATAGTAATTCTCTTTCTTCCAAAAATTTCAACTTCAACTGTCGAATGAGGTGCATATATGCCAGTTTGCAAGGCCCTACACAATCCACCTCTAGGCAGTTGGTCAAGGTACTATTTTTCTTTTATGGATTATGTCCTATGGGGCTAGCTAGCTAGACCTAACTAATTAATACTGAATTTTCCAAAATAAATCTCAAGGTGTAGGATGTGTTGTATGACAACCCAACCTGCGATTAGAAAAGAACTATCTATTTTTTGTCGATGAGAGTTTCTTCCTCATTTTTGCGATAGATGTTAAATATTAACAAGTGTTAGTCTTAGTTATGTTTTTGACTGATGCAATATTTAGCAATCCCCATTCAAAGAACTATTCTTATTTCCCCTATAGAAGGAACCATTGTATTTCATGGATAAGGACGGATGTTGCCTGCCATCCAGTAGATGTGTCCCCCTTTTCAAAAAAATTCACAAATGTATTCAGAATTTTAGTTACTAATCTTAATTAACCCATATTTCTCTTCATAGAGGTCTGTGTCTGCTAGCTGCTAGCTCCCGGTGCCTGCCTCAAATAACAATATACACTTGAATCTTTCTCTAGGGTGGACCAAATAATGTTTTGCCCCACTCATCAACTTATTCATAAAGGGAGACTCGGAAGAAGTACATGGATTCTACTGCAAAGATGAAGAATACTATGAAACCACCAATGTGTATTACTTCCAGAGAAACCGTTGCATGTGAAGACATCGACACCAAATAATCTGAGGGTCACCCGTCTTCACGTCCAACTATCTAGACAGGTCCAGCAAATACATCTTCGAGTACATTAAGAAAGGAACCCCACATGTCTAAATAGTTATCAACGAAGAAGACCCCCACCCTAGCAACTACAAATTAATTTAAGCACATATTATGTTCTTTTTATTTTCTATAAATAATTATTACTATACATATGTATTTTCCAGTTTTAATTATCATATTATTTATCAAAACATTTGTCTACTATACAATCAAATATCTTCCGAATGTATTGCAACCAATTCCCGCCGCAACGCGCGGGGTATTTT
Source organism: Triticum aestivum (assembly GCF_018294505.1). NCBI lineage: Eukaryota > Viridiplantae > Streptophyta > Magnoliopsida > Poales > Poaceae > Triticum > Triticum aestivum. Next base: position 381,053,637 of record NC_057808.1, on the reverse strand, counting down.
CTAATTTAATCAATGGTTGAACCCACACGCGAACGACCCGGAGCGAGCGAACCCCACTTGGGCTCGCATTTATGGGCCCCATGGGGTGATGGTCCTTTATTGGCCCCACAGGGTGATGGTGCGTGGGCCTGCAGCGCCAATTAGGAGCTCCCCTTATTTAAGAAGAAGTGCCAAAAGACTCACACCAATTTCTCCGAAGGAAAATCCTAAACGGTGCCCTAACTGGCATAAAAAAGAGCGAGTAGCAGGTTTTGAACTAGCGACTGTTAAAACTAATTCTATAATTAGGGGAAAATCTCCCCTTGCCCAACTGTCGTTGCGGTTTGTCCCGCAACCGACGCCTCCCTTCGATCTCCTGGAACCGACGCCCCCTAGAGGGATCGTCGTGTCTCTTCGGGACATATAAAAGGGGCCTGTAACCATCGATCAATTTACTCGATCACTTCTGATTCGAAACACGTTATCACGCACGTAGAACAACCAGCGCAGAGCGAAAGAGAAAAGAAAGGGAGGGAAAGAGCACTCGCCGCCGGTGAGATGCCGAGCCTCGTCTCCTCCTTCCTCCGCCTGATCCACGAGGATGGTCGTCGCTACGGTCGCCGTTTCCACGGACTGGGTAGACTCCGGCGATTCCGTCGCCAGGCTATCCGTCGCGCCGATGGACGCGACCACTGTGGCGCTAGGAGAGGCGCCCGTGGTGCTCACCACGCCCCGGGACAGGGTCGCCGCGCCACAGGACGCGCCCACTGCGGTGCTCCCCGCACCCATGGCCATGCGCACATGGGGCTCGACCCTCTGATGGAGGCCGGCCCGAGCGCCCCGATGATGAACGGGGCCGCCGCTGTGCCTAGATCGCCCCCCGGATCTCCGCCTCCACCTCCTCCTCCACCGGCCGCGTGGCTCCCGCCCGCGACGCCGACGCCCACCGGCGAGGCTGTTGGCCCGAGCCGTGGCCCTCCTGGTTACGCTCCCGTCCCGATGTGTGCCATTGTGGACGAAGAGGCCGCGCTTGGCTTCGTGTCAGCGCCCACCGGCGCCTCCGGCGTCATCTGCCTTGGAGTAGTGATGGAAGTGTTGGGTTACGTAGTAATTTTAAAAAATTTCCTACGCACACGCAAGATCATGGTGATGCATTGCAACGAGAGGGGAGAGTGTCATCCACGTACCCTCGTAGATCGTAAGCGGAAGCGTTATGACAACGCGGTTGATGTAGTCGTACGTCTTCATGATCGACCGATCTTAGTACCGAACGTATGGCACCTCCGTGATCTGCACACGTTCAGCTCGGTGACGTCCCATGAACTCACGATCTAGTAGAGCTTCGAGGGAGAGTTCCATCAGCACGACGGCGTGATGACGGTGTTGATGAAGCTACCGACGCAGGGCTTCGCCTAAGCACCGCTACGATATGATCGAGGTGGATTATGGTGGAGGGGGGTGCCGCACACGGCTACAGATCAATGATCAACTTATGTGTTCTAGGGTGCCCCCTTGCCCCTGTATATAAAGGAGGGAGGGAGGAGGAGGCCGGCCCTCATAGGGTGCGCCCAAAGTGTGGAGTCCTACTAGGACTTCCTAGTCCTAGTAGGATTCCACCTCCCACATGGAGTAGGAAAAGGGGAAGGGAGAAGGAGAAGGAAGGAAGGGGGCGCCCCCCTCTAGTCCAATTCGGACCAGTCCATGGGGAGGGGTGCGGCCACCCTTGAGGCCTTTTCTCTCCTTTCCCGTATGGCCCATTAAGGCCCAATACGAATTCCCGTAGCTCTCCGGTACTCCGAAAAATACCCGAATCACTCGGAACCTTTCCGATGTCCGAATATAGCCTTCCAATATATCGATCTTTACGGCTCGATCATTTCGAGACTCCTCGTCATGTCCCCGATCTCATCCGGGACTCCGAACAAACTTCGGTCATCAAATCATATAACTCATAATATAAATCGTCACCGAACGTTAAGCGTGCGGACCCTAAAGGGTTCGAGAACTATGTAGACATGACCGAGACACGTCTCCGGTCAATAACGGAACTTGGATGCTCATATTGGCTCCTACATATTCTACGAAGATCTTTATCGGTCAAACCGCATAACAACATATGTTGTTCCCTTTGTCATCGGTATGTTATTTTGCCCGAGATTCGATTATCGGTATCACCATACCTAGTTCAATCTCGTTACCGGCAAGTCTCTTTACTCATTTCGTAATGCATCATCCCGCAACTAACCCATTAGTCACATTGCTTGCAAGGCTTATAGTGATGTGCATTACCGAGAGGGCCCAGAGATACCTCTCCGACAATCGGAGTGACAAATCCTAATCTTGATCTATGCCAACTCAACAAGTACCATCGGAGACACCTCTAGAGCACCTTTATAATCACCCAGTTACGTTGTGACGTTTGGTAGCACACAAAGTGTTCCTCCGGTATTTGGGAGTTGCATAATCTCATAGTCATAGGAACATGTATAAGTCATGAAGAAAGCAATAGCAACAAACTAAACGATCAAGTGCTAAGCTAACGGAATGGGTCAAATCAATCACATCATTCTCTAATGATGTGATCCCGTTAATCAAATGACAACTCATGTCTATGGCTAGGAAACTTAACCATCTTTGATTCAACGAGCTAGTCAAGTAGAGGCATACTAGTGACACTATGTTTGTCTATGTATTCACACATGTACTAAGTTTCCGGTTAATACAATTCTAGCATGAATAATAAACATTTATCATGATATAAGGAAATATAAATAACAACTTTATTATTGCCTCTAGGGCATATTTCCTTCAGTCTCCCACTTGCACTAGAGTCAATAATCTAGTTCACATCACCATGTGATTTAACATCAATATTCACATCCGTATGTGATTAACACCCATAGTTCACATCGTCATGTGACCAACACCCGAAGGGTTTACTAGAGTCAATAATCTAGTTCACATTGCTATGTGATTAACACCCAAAGAGTACTAAGGTATGATCATGTTTTGCTCGTGATAGAAGTTTAGTCCACGGGTCTGTCACATTTAGAGCTGTATGTATTTTGCAAATATTCTATGTCTACAATGCTCTGCATGGAGCTACTCTAGCTAATTGCTCCCACTTCCAATATTTATCCAGATTGAGACTTAGAGTCATCTGGATCGGTGTAAAAGCTTGCACCGATGTAACTCTTTACGACGAACTCTTTTATCACCTCCATAATCAAGAAACATTTCCTTAGTCCTCACTAAGGATATTCTTGATCGCTGTCCTAGTGATCTACTCCTAGATCAAAATTGTACTCCCTTGCCAAACTGAGAGCAAGGTATACAATAGGTCTAGTACACAGCATAGCATACTTTGTAGAACCTATGACTGAGGCATAGGGAATGACTTTTCATTCTCTCTCTATTTTCCGCCATGGTCGGGTTTTGAGTCTTACTCAACTTCACACCTTGCAACACAGGAAAGAACTCCTTCTTTGACTGTTCCATTTTGAACTACTTCAAAATCTTATCAAGGTATGTACTCATTGAAATTTTTTATCAAGCGTATTGATCTATCTCTATCGATATTGATGCTCAATGTGTAAGCAGCTTCACCGAGGTCTTTCTTTGAAAAACTCCTTTCAAACACTCCTTTATGCTTTCCAGAAAATTCTACATTATTTCTGATCAACAATATATCATTCACATATACTTATCAGAAAGGCTGTAGTGCTCCCACTCACTTTCCTATAAATACAGGCTTCACCGCAAGTCTGTGTAAAACTATATGCTTTGATCAACTCATCAAACCGTATACTCCAACTCCCAAGATTCTTGCACCAGTCCATAGATGGGTCACTGGAGCTTGCACACTTTGTTAGCACCTTTAGGATTGACAAAACCTTCTGGTTGCATCGTATACAACTCTTCTTTAATAAATCCATTAAGAAATGCAGTTTTGACATCCATTTGTCAGATTTCATAAAATGTGGCAATTGCTAACATGATTCGGACAGACTTTAGCATCGATACGAGTGAGAAAATCTCATCGTATTCAACACCTTGAACTTATTGAAAAACTTTTTGCGACAAGTCGAGCTTTGTAGATAGTAACACTACTATCAGCGTCTGTCTTCATCTTGAAGATCCATTTATTTTCTATGGATTGCCGATCATCGGGCAAGTCCACCAAAGTCCACACTTTGTTCTCATGGATCCCATCTCAGATTTCATGGCCTTCAAGCCATTTCGCGGAATCTGGGCTCATCATCGCTTCCTCATAGTTCGTAGGTTCATCATGGTCTAGTAACATGACTTCCAGAACAGGATTACCGTACCACTCTGGTGCGGACTGTACTTTGGAAGACCTACGAGGTTCTGTAGTAACTTAATCTGAAGTTTCATGATCATCATCATTAGCTTCCTCACTAACTGGTGTAGGAATCACTGGAACTGATTTCTGTGATGAACTACTTTCCAATTCGGGAGAAGGTACAATTACCTTATCAAGCTCTACTTTCCTACCACTCACTTCTTTTGAGAGAAACTCCTTCTCTAGAAAGGATCCATCTTAGCAACGAATATCTTGCCTTCGGATCTGTGATAGAAGGTGTACCCAACAGTTTCCTTTGGGTATTCTATGAAGATGCACTTCTCCGATTTGGGTTCGAGCTTATCAGGTTGAAACTTTTTCACATAAGCATCACAGCCCCAAACTTTAAGAAACGACAACTTTGGTTTCTTGCCAAACCACAGTTCATAAGGCGTCGTCTCAACGGATTTTGATGGTGCCCTATTTAAAGTGAATGCAGCTGTCCCTAATGCATAACCCCAAAACGATAGTGGTAAATCGGTAAGCTACATCATGGATCGCACCATATCCAATAAAGTGTGCTACGACGTTCGGACACACCATTACGCTGTGGTGTTCTATGTGGCGTGAGCTGTGAAACTATTCCACATTGTTTTTAAATGAAGGCCAAACTCGTAACTCAAATATTCTCCTCTACGATCAGATTGTAGAAACTTTATTTTCTTGTTACGATGATTCTCCACTTGACTCTGAAATTCTTTGAACTTTTCAAATGTTTCAGACTTGTGCTTCATTAAGTAGATATACTCATATCTGCTCAAATCATCTGTGAAGGTCAGAAAATACTGATACCCGCCACGAGCATCAACACTCATTGGACCGCATACATCGTTATGTATTATTTCCAACAAGTCAGTAGCTCGTTCCATTGTTCCAGAAAAAGGAGTTTTAGTAATCTTGCCCAAAAGGCACGGTTCGCAAGCATCAAATGATTCATAACCAAGTGATTCCAAAAATCCATCTTTATGGAGTTTCTTCATGCGCTTTACACCGATATGAACCAAACGGCAGTGCCACAAATAAGTTGCACTATCATTATCAACTTTGCATCTTTTGGCATCAATATTATGAATATGTGTATCACTACGATCGAGATCCAACAAACTATTTTCATTGGGTGTATGACTGATACGTCCATTTTGCATCATGCTTTTATATCAATATTTATTGCATTATGGGCTGTTATTACACATTATATCTCAATACTTATGGCTATTCTCTCTTATTTTACAAGGTTTATCATGAAGAGGGAGAATGCCGGCAGCTGGAATTCTGGCTGGAAAAGGAGCAAATATTAGAAACCTATTCTGCACAGCTCCAAAAATCCTGAAAGTCCACGAAAGTCATTTTTGGAATTAATAAGAATTATTGAGCGAATAAAATACCAGAGGGGGCCCACACCCTGGCCAAGAGGGTGGGGGCGCGCCCCCTCTTACTGGGCGCGCCCCTATCTCCTGGGCCCCCTGGTGGCCCTCCGGTGCCCATCTTCTGCTATATGAAGGCTTTTACCCTGGAAAAATCATAAGCAAGCTTACGGGACGAAACTCCGCCGCCACGAGGCGGAACCAATCTAGGGCTCCGGCGGAGCTGTTCTGCCGGGAAAACTTCCCTCCGGGAGGGGGAAATCATCACCATCGTCATCACCAACGATCCTCTCATCGGGAGGGGGACAATCTCCATCAACATCTTCACCAGCACCATCTCCTCTCAAAACCCTAGTTCATCTCTTGTATCCAATCTTGTATCAAAACCACAAATTGGTACCTGTGGGTTGCTAGTAGTGTTGATTACTCCTTGTAGTTGATGCTAATTGGTTTACTTGGTGGAAGATCATATGTTCAGATCCTTAATGCATATTAATACTCCTGTGATCATGAACATGAATATGCTTTGTGAGTAGTTACGTTTGTTCCTGAGGACATGGGTGAAGTCTTGCTATTAGTAGTCATGTGAATTTGGTATTCGTTCGATATTTTGATGAGATGTATGTTGTCTCTTCTCTACTGGTGTTATGTGAACATCGATTACATGACACTTCACCATTATTTGGGCCTAGAGGAAGGCATTGGGAAGTAATAAGTAGATGATGGGTTGCTAGAGTGACAGAAGCTTAAACCCTAGTTTATGCGTTGCTTCGTAAGGGGCTGATTTGGATCCACTAGTTTCATGCTATGGTTAGGTTTACCTTAATACTTCTTTTGTAGTTGCGGATGCTTGCAATAGGGGTTAATCATAAGTGGGATGCTTGTCCAAGAAAGGGCAGTACCCAAGCACCGGTCCACCCACATATCAAATTATCAAAGTACCTAACGCGAATCATATGAGCGTGATGAAACTAGCTTGACGATAATTCCCATGTGTCCTCGGGAGCGCTTTTCTCATTATAAGAAATTGTCCAGGCTTGTCCTTTGCTACAAAAAGGATTGGGCCACCTTGCTGCACTTTATTTACTTTCATTGCTTGTTACCCGTTACAAATTATCTTATCACAAAACTATCTGTTACCTACAATTTCAGTGCTTGCAGAGAATACCTTACTGAAAACCGCTTGTCATTTCCTTCTGCTCCTCGTTGGGTTCGACACTCTTACTTATCGAAATGACTATGATAGTGTTGGAAATATGCCCTAGAGGCAATAATAAATTGGTTATTATTATTTGATTTCCCTATTCATGATAATCGTTTATTATCCATGCTAAAATTGTATTGATAGGAAACTCAGATACATGTGTGGATACATAGACAACACCATGTCCCTAGTAAGCCTCTAGTTGACTAGCTCGTTGATCAATAGATGGTTACGGTTTCCTGACCATGGACATTGGATGTCGTTGATAACGGGATCACATCATTAGGAGAATGATGTGATGGACAAGACCCAATCCTAAGCCTAGCACAAGATCGTGTAGTTCGTTTGCTAAGAGCTTTTCTAATGTCAAGTATCATTTCCTTAGACCATGAGATTGTGCAACTCCCGGATACCGTAGGAATGCTTTGGGTGTACCAAACGTCACAACGTAACTGGGTAACTATAAAGGTGCACTACAGGTATCTCCGAAAGTGTCTGTTGGGTTGACACGAATCGAGACTAGGATTTGTCACTCCATGTAAACGGAGAGGTATCTCTGGGCCCACTCGGTAGGACATCATCATAATGTGCACAATGTGACCAAGGATTTGATCACGGGATGATGTGTTACAGAACGAGTAAAGAGACTTGCCGGTAACGAGATTGAACAAGGTATCGGGATACCGACGATCGAATCTCGGGCAAGTAACATACCGATTGACAAAGGGAATTGTATACGGGATTGATTGAATCCCCGACATCGTGGTTCATCCGATGAGATCATCGTGGAACATGTGGGAGCCAACATGGGTATCCAGATCCCGCTGTTGGTTATTGGCCGGAGAACGTCTCGGTCATGTCTGCATGGTTCCCAAACCCGTAGGGTCTACACACTTAAGGTTCGATGACGCTAGGGTTATAGGGAATAGATACACGTGGTTACCGAATGTTGTTCGGAGTCCCGGATGAGATCCCGGACGTCGCGAGGAGTTCTGGAATGGTCCGGAGGTAAAGATTTATATATGGGAAGTCCTGTTTTGGTCACCGGAAAAGTTTCGGGTGCTATCGGTAACGTACCGGGACCACCGGGAGGGTCCCGGGGGTCCACCAGGTGGGGCCACCAGCCCCAGAGGGCTGCGTGGGCCAAGTGTGGGAAGGGACCAGCCCCTAGGTGGGCTGGTGCGCCTCCCACAAGGGGCCCAAGGCGCAGGGAAGGGGGGAAGGGGGAAACCCTAGGCTCAAATGGGCCTAAGGCCCACCTAGTGGTGCGCCCCCCTCTCTCCCCCCTTGGCCGCCCCTCCAAGTCCCATCTAGGGCTGGCTGCACCCCTTTGGGGGGAACCCTAGATGGGGGCGCAGCCCCTCCCCCTCCCCTATATATAGTGGGGGTTTTGGGGCTGCCATAAGACGAGAACATCTCTCTCTTTGGCGCAGCCCTACCCCTCTCCCTCCTCGTCTCTCACAGTGCTTGGCGAAGCCCTGCTGGAGTGCCACGCTCCTCCATCACCACCATGCCGTTGTGCTGCTGCTGGACGGAGTCTTCCCCAACCTCTCCCTCTCTCCTTGCTGGATCAAGGCGTGGGAGACGTCACCGGGCTGCACGTGTGTTGAACGCGGAGGCACCATGGTTCGGCGCTTAGATCGGAATCAACCGCGATCTGAATCGCTGCGAGTACAACTCCTTCATCCGCGTTCTTGCAACGCTTCCGCTTAGCGATCTACAATGGTATGTAGATGCACTCCCCTTCCCCTCGTTGCTAGATTACTCCATAGATTGATCTTGGTGATGCGTAGAAAATTTTGAATTTATGCTACGTTACCCAACAGTGGTATCAGAGCCAGGTTTAGGCGTAGTTTCTATGCACGAGTAGAACACAAAGTAGTTGTGGGCGTCGATTTTGTCAATTTACTTGCCGTTACTAGTCTTATCTTGATTCGGCGGCATCGTGGGATGAAGCGGCCCGGACCGACCTTACACGTACACTTACGTGAGACAGGTTCCACCGACTGACATGCACTAGTTGCATAAGGTGGCTAGCGGGTGTCTGTCTCTCCCACTTTAGTCGGATCGGATTCGATGAAAAGGGTCCTTATGAAGGGTAAATAGAAATTGGCATATCACGTTGTGGCTTTTGCGTAGGTAAGAAACGTTCTTGCTAGAATCCCATAGCAGCCACGTAAAACATGCAACAACAATTAGAGGACGTCTAACTTGTTTTTGCAGGGTATGCTATGTGATGTGATATGGCCAAAAGGATGTGATGAATGATATATGTGATGTATGAGATTGGTCATGCTTGTAATAGGAATCACGACTTGCATGTCGATGAGTATGACAACCGGCAGGAGCCATAGGAGTTGTCTTAATTTATTGTATGACCTGCGTGTCAATGAAAACGCCATGTAATTACTTTACTTTATTGCTAACCGTTAGCCATAGTAGTAGAAGTAATAGTTGGTGAGACAACTTCATGAAGACACAATGATGGAGATCATGATGATGGAGATCATGGTGTCATGCCGGTGACGAACGTGATCATGTCGCGCCTCATAGATGGAGATCAAAGGCGCAAGATGATATTGGCCATATCACGTCACTTTATGATTTGCATGTGATGTTTGTCATGTTTACATCTTATTTGCTTAGAACGACGGTAGCATAAATAAGATGATCCCTCACTAAAATTTGAAGAGACGTGTTCCCCCTAACTGTGCACCATTGCGAAGGTCCGTTGTTTCGAAGCACCACATGATGATCGGGTGTGATAGATTCTAACGTTCGCATACAACGGGTGTTGACGAGCCTAGCATGTACAGACATGGCCTCGGAACACATGCGAAACACTTAGGTTGACTTGACGAGCCTAGCATGTACAGACATGGCCTCGGAACACAAGAGATCGAAAGATCGAACATGAGTCGTATAGTTGATGCGATCAACATGGAGATGTTCACCGATGATGACTAGTCCGTCTCACATGATGATCGGACACGGCCTAGTTTGACTCGGATCATGTATCACTTAGATGACTAGAGGGATGTCTATCTGAGTGGGAGTTCATTAAATAATCAGATGAACTTAATTATCATGAACATAGTCAAAAGGTCTTTGCAAATTATGTCATAGCTTACGCTTTAGTTCTACTGTTTAAGATATGTTCCTAGAGAAAATTTAGTTGAAAGTTGATAGTAGCAATTATGTGGACTGGGTCCGTAAACTGAGGATTGTCCTCATTGCTGCATAGAAGGCTCATGTCCTTAATGCACCGCTCGGTGTGTTGAACCTCAGCGTCGTCTGTAGATGATGCGAAACATCTGACATACACATTTTGATGACTACGTGATAGTTCAGTGCGTAATGCTAATGGTTTAGAATTGTGGCACCAAAGACGTTTTTGAAACGTCGCAGAACATATGAGATGTTCCAAAGACTGAAATTGGGATTTCAGACTAATGCCCACGTCAAGAGGTATGAGACCTCTGACAAGTTTCTTAAGCCTGCAAACTAAGGGAGAAAAGCTCAATCGTTGAGCATGTGCTCAGATTGTCTGAGTACTACAATCACTTGAATCGAGTGGGAGTTAATCTTCCAGATGAGATAGTGATGGTTCTCCATACTCACTGCCACCAAGCTATTAGAGCTTCGTGATGAACTATAACATATCAGGGATAGACATGATGATCCTTGAGCAACTCGCGATGTTTGACACCGCGAAAGTAGAAATCAAGAAGGAGCATCAATTGTTGATGGTTAGTAAAACCACTAGTTTCTAGAAGGGCAAGGGCAAAAGGGATACTTCATGAAACAGCAAATCATTTGCTGCTCTAGTGAAGAATCCCAAGGTTGAATCCAAACCCGAGACTAAGTGCTCTTGTAATGAGGGGAACGGTCACTGAAGCAGAACTACCCTAGACACTTGGTAGATGAGAAGGCAGGCAAGGTCGACAGAAGTATATTGGATATACATTATATGAATGTGTACTTTACTAGTACTCCTAGCAGCACCAGGGTATAAGATACCGGTTCGGTTGCTAAATGTTAGTAACTCGAAATAAAAGCTACGGAATAAACGGAGACTAGCTAAAGGTGAGATGACGATATGTGTTGGAAGTGTTTCCAAGGTTGATGTGATCAAGCATCGCATGCTCCCTCTACCATCGAGATTGGTGTTAAACCTAAATAATTGTTATTTGGTGTTTGCGTTGAGCATAAACATGATTGGATTATGTTTATCGCAATACGGTTATTCATTTAAGGAGAATAATGGTTACTCTGTTTATTTGAATAATACCTTCAATGGTCTTGCACCTAAAATGAATCTCGATCGTAGTAATACACATGTTCATGCCAAAAGATATAAGATAGGAATGATAGTACCACATACTTGTGGCACTGCTATTTGAGTCATATTGGGATAAAACGCATGAAGAAGCTCCATGTCGATGGATCTTTGGACTCACTCGTTTTTGAAAGGATTGAGACATGCAAACCATGTCTATTGGTATATATGCATGAAGAAACTCCATACAGATGGATCATTTGGACTCACTTGATTTTGAATCACTTGAGACATGCAAATCATACCACATGGGCAAGATGACTGAAAGGCCTCGTTTTCAGTAAGATGGAACAAGAGAGAAACTTGTTGGAAGTAATACATTTTGATGTGTGCAGTCCAATGAGTGCTGAGGCATGAATGGATATCGTTATGTTCTTACTTCACAGATGATTTGAGTATATGCTGAGTGTATTTACTTGATGAAACACAAGTCTGAATTATTGAAAGGTTCAAGTAATTTCATAGTGAAGTTGAAGATCGTCGTGACAAGAGGATAAAATGTCTGTGATATGATCATAGAGATGAATATCTGATTTACGAGTTTGGCACACAATTAAGAAATTGTGGAAATTGTTTCACGACTAATACCGCTTGGAACACCATAGTGTGATGGTGTGTCCGAACATCATAACTGCACCCTATTGGATATGGTGCATACCATGATGTCTCTTATCAAATTACCACTATCGTTCATGGGTTAGGCATTAGAGACAACCGCATTCACTTTAAAAGGGGCACCACGCAATTCCGTTGAGACGACACCGTTTAGAGAAACCTAAGTTGTCGTTTCTTAAAAGTTTGGGGCTGCGATGCTTATGTGAAAAAGTTTCAGGCTGATAAGCTCGAACCCAAAGCGGATAAATGCATCTTCATAGAATACCCAAAACAGTTGGGTATACCTCCTGTTTCAGATCTGAAAGTAAACAGGTCTTTTCTCGAGGAAAAGTTTCTCTCGAAAGAATTGAGTGGGAGGATGGTGGACACTTGATGAGGTTATTGAACCGTCACTTCAACTAGTGTGTAGCAGGGCACAAGAAGTTGTTCCTGTGGCACCTACACCAATTGAAGTGGAAGCTTATGATAGTGATCATGAAACTTCGGATCAAGTCACTACCAAACCTCGTAGGACGACGAGGATGCGTACTACTTCAGAGTGGTACGTAATCCTGTCTTGGAAGTCATGTTGCTAGACAACAATGAACCTACGAGCTATGGAGAAGCGATGGTGGGCCCAGATTCCGACGAATGGCTCGAGGCCATAAAATTCGAGAGAGGATCCAAATACTTGATAGTCGTAAGGCTGTTGGGTGCAGATGGATTTTAAAAGGAAGACAGACAATGATGGTAAGTGTCACCATTAAGAAAGCTCGGCTTGTCGTTAAGATTTTTCCGACAAGTTCAAGGAGTTGACTACGATGAGACTTTCTCACTCGTAGCGATGCTAAGAGTCTGTTGGAATTGTATTAGCAGTTACTGCATTATTTATGAAATCTTGCAGATAGGATGTCAAAACATTGTTTCCTCGACGATTTTCTTGAGGAAAGGTTGTATGTGATACAACCAGAAGGTTTTGTCAATCCTGAAAGATGCTAACAAGTATGCAATGCTCCAGCAATCCTTCTAAGGACTGGAGTAAGCATCTCGGAGTTGGAATGTACGCTTTGATGAGATGATCAAAGATTTTGGGTTTATACAAAGTTTATGAGAAACTTGTATTTCCAAAGAAGTGAGTGGGAGCACTATAGAATTTTTGATGAGTATATGTGGTTGACATATTGTTGATCAGAAATGATGTAGAATTTCTGGAAAGCATACAGGGTTATTTGAAAAATGTTTTTCAATGGAAAACCTGGATTAAGCTACTTAAACATTGAGCATCAGGATCTATAAGGATAGATCAAAAACGCTTAATAGTACTTTCAAATGAATACATACCGTGGCAAGATTTTAAAGGAGTTCAAAATAGATCAGCAAAGAAGGAGTTCTTGGCTGTGTTACAAGGTGTGAGTATTGAGCAAGACTCAAGACCGGACCACGGCAGAAGAGAGAGAAAGCACGAAGGTCGTCCCCTATGCTTTAGACGTAGGCTCTACAGTTTGCTATGCTGTGTACCGCACCTGAAGTGTGCCTTGCCATGAGTTAGTCAAGGGGTACAATAGTGATCCAGGAATGGATCACATGACAGCAGTCGAACTTATCCTTAGTATCTAGTGGACTAAGGAATTTTTCTCGATTATGGAGGTGGTAAAAGAGTTCGTCGTAAAGGGTTACGTCGATGCAAACTTTGACACTAATCCGGATGACTCTGAGTAGTAAACCGGATTCGTATAGTAGAGTAGTTATTTGGAATAGCTCCAAGTAGCGCGTGGTAGCTGCATCTACAAGATGACATAGATATTCGTAAAGCACACACGGATCTGAAAGGTTCAGACTCGTTGACTAAAACCTCTCTCACAAGCAGAACATGATCAAACCCTAGTAAACTCTTGGGTGTAGTCACATGGCGATGTGGACTATGAGTGTTAATCACATGGCGATGTGAACTAGATTATTGACTCGAGTGCAAGTGGGAGACTGTTGGAAATATGCCCTAGAGGCAATAATAAATTGGTTATTATTATTATATTTCCCTGTTCATGATAATCGTTTATTATCCATGCTAAAATTGTATTGATGGGAAACTCAGATACATGTGTGGATACATAGACAACACCATGTCCCTAGTAAGCCTCTAGTTGACTAGCTCGTTGATCAATAGATGGTTACGGTTTCCTAACCATGGACATTGGATGTCGTTGATAACGGGATCACATCATTAGGAGAATGATGTGATGGACAAGACCCAATCCTAAGCCTAGCACAAGATCGTGTAGTTCGTTTGCTAAGAGATTTTCTAATGTCAAGTATCATTTCCTTAGACCATGAGATTGTGCAACTCCCGGATACCGTAGGAATGCTTTGGGTGTACCAAACGTCACAACGTAACTGGGTGACTATAAAGGTGCACTACAGGTATCTCCGAAAGTGTCTGTTGGGTTGGCACGAATCGAGACTAGGATTTGTCACTCCATGTAAACGGAGAGGTATCTCTGGGCCCACTCGGTAGGACATCATCATAATGTGCACAATGTGACCAAGGAGTTGATCACGGGATGATGTGTTATGGAACGAGTAAAGAGACTTGCCGGTAACGAGATTGAACAAGGTATCGGGATACCGACGATCGAATCTCGGGCAAGTAACATACGGATTGACAAAGGGAATTGTATACGGGATTGATTGAATCCCCGACATCGTGGTTCATCCGATGAGATCATCGTGGAACATGTGGGAGCCAACATGGGTATCCAGATCCCGCTGTTGGTTATTGGCCGGAGAACGTCTCGATCATGTCTGCATGGTTCCCGAACCCGTAGGGTCTACACACTTAAGGTTCAATGACGCTAGGGTTATAGGGAATAGATATATGTGGTTACCGAATGTTGTTCGGAGTCCCGGATGAGATCCCGGACGTCGCGAGGAGTTCCAGAATGGTCCGGAGGTAAAGATTTATATATGGGAAGTCCTGTTTTGGTCACCGGAAAAGTTTCGGGTGCTATCGGTAACGTACCGGAACCACCGGGAGGGTCCCGGGGGTCCACCAGGTAGGGCCACCGGCCCCAGAGGGCTGCGTGGGCCAAGTGTGGGAAGGGACCAGCCCCTAGGTTGGATAGTGTGCCTCCCACAAGGGGCCCAAGGCGCAGGGAAGGGGGGAAGGGGGAAACCCTAGGCTCAGATGGGCCTAAGGCCCACCTAGTGGTGCGCCCCCCTCTCTCCCCCCTTGGCCGCCCCTCCAAGTCCCATCTAGGGCTGGCCGCACCCCTTTGGGGGGAACCCTAGATGGGGGCGCAGCCCCTCCCCCTCCCCTATATATAGTGGGGGTTTTGGGGCTGCCATAAGACGAGAACATCTCTCTCTTTGGCGCAGCCCTACCCCTCTCCCTCCTCGTCTCTCGCAGTGCTTGGCGAAGCCCTGCTGGAGTGCCACGCTCCTCCATCACCACCATGCCGTTGTGCTGCTGCTGGACGGAGTCTTCCCCAACCTCTCCCTCTCTCCTTGCTGGATCAAGGCGTGGGAGACGTCACCGGGCTGCACGTGTGTTGAACGCGGAGGCGCCGTGGTTCGGCGCTTAGATCGCAATCAACCGCGATCTGAATCGCTACGAGTACGACTCCTTCATCCGCGTTCTTGCAACGCTTCCGCTTAGCGATCTACAATGGTATGTAGATGCAGTCCCCTTCCCCTCGTTGCTAGATTACTCCATAGATTGATCTTGGTGATGCGTAGAAAATTTTGAATTTATGCTACGTTACCCAACAGATAGATCCCCTATACTTATGGGTCATCAAGACTCTTTTCTGGCGCCGTTGCCGAGGAGTGAAGCGCCTTTGGTGAGTGGAACTTGGTAAGGAAACATTTATATAGTGTGCTGAAATTTTCTGTTACTTGTTACTATGGAAACTAATCCTTTGAGGGGCTTGTTCAGGGTATCTTCACCCCGACCAGTAGAGCAAAGAGTTGCTCCTCAACCTACTGAACCTACTGAAAATGTTTACTTTGAGATTCCTTCGGGTATGATAGGGAAACTGCTAGCTAATCCTTTTGCAGGAGATGGAACATTGCATCCCGATTTATACCTTATCTTTGTGGATGAAGTTTGTGGATTATTTAAGCTTGCAGGTATTCCCGATGATGTTGTTAAGAGGAAGATCTTCCCTTTATCTTTGAAGGGAGATGCATTGACATGGTATAGGCTATGTAATTATATATATATAATTTTTGGCCTCGCGAAGGAGAAAGCATCGCTCAAGCTTGGGGGAGGCTTAATTCAATGTTATATTCATGCCCCAATCATGAGCTCTCAAGAGAAATGATTATTCAAAAAATTTATGCTCGGCTTTCTCAAAATGATCGCACCATGCTCGATACTTCCTGTGCTGGTTCTTATATGTTGAAGACTACTGAATTCAAGTGGGACTTATTGGAAAGAATTAAACGCAACTCTGAAGATTGGGGTTCCGGCGATGGTAAGGAGTCAGGTATGACACCTAAGTTTGATTGTGTTAAATCTTTTATGGATACCGATGCTTTTCGTGGATTTAGCGCTAAATATGGACTTGACTCTGAGATAGTAGCTTCTTTCTGTGAATCTTTTGCTACTCACGTTGATCTCCCTAAAGAGAAGTGGTTTAAATATAATCCTCCCACTGAAGTAAAAGTAGTTGCACCTATTACAGTTGAAGAAAAGATTATCACTTATAATGACCCTATTGTTCCTACTACTTATGTTGAGAAACCCCCTTTTCCTGTTAGAATAAAGGATCATGCTAAAGCTTCAACTGTGGTTCGTAAGAGTAATACTAGAACATATACACTTCCTGAGCAAATTAATGTTGAACCTAGTATTGCTATGGTTAAATATCTCTTAGATGATAATATAGATGGGCATGTTATTTACTTCTGTGAACAGGCCGCTAATATTGCTAGACCAGATGCTAAGATACATAGACCTATTGTAGGCATGCCTGTTATTTCTGTTAAAATAGGAGATCATTGTTATCATGGCTTATGTGATATGGGTGCTAGTGCTAGTGCAATACCTCATTCTTCATATGAAAAAATTATGCATGATATCGCACCCGCTGAGATAGAAGGTGTTGATGTTACTATTAAGCTTGCCAATAGAGATACTATTGCACCAGTTGGGATTGTTAGAGATGTTGAAGTCTTGTGTGGGAAAGTTAAATATCCTGCTGATTTTCTTGTTCTTGGTTCCCCACAAGATGACTTTTGTCCCATTATATTTGGTAGACCCTTCTTGAATACTGTTAATGCTAAGATTGATTGCAAAAAGGATGTTGTTACAATTGGCCTAGGGGATATGAAACATGAGTTTAATTTTGCTAAATTCCGTAGACAACCCCTTGATAGAGAATTACCTAGTAAGGATGAAATTATTGGTCTTGCTTCTATTGTCGTGCCTCCTACTGATCCGTTAGAACAATATTTGCCAGACCATGAAAATGATATGTTTATGAATGAAAGGAGGGAAATAGATAAAGTATTCCTTCAACATGGTCCTATTTTGAAACACAACTTACCTGTTGAAATCCTAGGGGGTCCTCCTCCACCCAAGGGTGATCCCGTGTTTGAGCTCAAACCATTACCTGATAATCTTAAATATGCTTATCTTGATGAAAAGAAGATATATCCTGTTATTATTAGTGCTAACCTTTCAGAGCAGGAAGAAAAAATATTATTGAAAACTCTGAAGAAGCACCGTGCTGCTATTGGATATACTCTGGAGGATCTTAAGGGCATTAGTCCCACTCTATGCCAACACAAAATAAAAGTGGAGAAAGATGCCAAACCAGTTAGAGATCCTCAACGACGGCTAAATCCTAAGATGAAAGAAGTGGTAAGAAAGGAGATACTAAAGCTCCTTGAGGCAGGTATAATTTATCCCGTTGCTGATAGTGATTGGGTAAGTCATGTCCCTTGCGTTCCTAAGAAGGGAGGTATTACTGTCGTTCCTAATGATAAAGATGAATTGATCCCGCAAAGAATTATTACAGGTTATAGGATGGTAATTGATTTCCGTAAATTAAATAAAGCTACTAAGAAAGATAATTACCCTTTACCTTTTATTGATCAAATGCAAGAAAGACTATCCAAACATACACATTTCTGCTTCCTAGATGGTTATTCTGATTTCTCTCAAATACCTGTGTCAGCGGAGGATCAATCAAAAACTACTTTTACTTGCCCTTTCGGTACTTTCGCTTATAGATGTATGCCTTTTGGTTTATGTAATGCACCTGCTACCTTTCAAAGATGCATGATGGCTATATTCTCTGACTTTTGTGAAAAGATTTGTGAGGTATTCATGGATGACTTCTCCGTTTATGGATCCTCTTTTGATGATTGCTTGAGCAACCTTGATCGAGTTTTGCAGAGATGTGAAGACACTAGTCTCATCTTGAATTGGGAAAAGTGCCACTTTATGGTTAATGAAGGCATTGTCTTGGGGCATAAAATTTCTGAAAGAGGTATTGAAGTTGATAAAGCTAAAGTTGATGCTATTGAAAAGATGCCATGTCCCAAGGACATTAAAGGTATAAGAAGTTTCCTTGGTCATGCCGGTTTTTATAGGAGGTTCATTAAGGACTTTTCTAAAATCTCTAGGCCTCTGACTAATTTATTGCAAAAAGATATTCCTTTTGTCTTTGATGATGATTGTGTAGAAGCATTTGAAATACTTAAGAAAGCTTTGATCACTGCACCTATTGTTCAGCCACCCGATTGGAATTTACCCTTTGAAATTATGTGTGATGCTAGTGATTATGCTGTAGGTGTTGTTCTAGGGCAAAGAGTTGATAAGAAATTAAATGTTATCCAGTATGCTAGTAAAACTCTTGACACTGCCCAAAGAAATTATGCTACTACTGAAAAAGAATTCCTAGCAGTTGTATTTGCTTGTGATAAGTTCAGACCTTATATTGTTGATTCCAAAGTTACTATTCACACTGATCATGCTGCTATTAAATATCTTATGGAAAAGAAAGATGCTAAGCCTAGACTTATTAGATGGGTTCTCTTGCTCCAAGAATTTGATTTGCATATTATTGATAGAAAGGGAGCTGAGAACCCCGTTGCAGACAACTTGTCCAGGTTAGAGAATGTTCTTGATGACCCACTACCTATTGATGATAGCTTTCCTGATGAACAATTAGCGGTCATTAATGCTTCTCGTACTGCTCCATGGTATGCTGATTATGCTAATTATATTGTTGCTAAATTTATACCACCTAGTTTCACATACCAGCAAAAGAAAAAGTTCTTTTATGATTTAAGACATTACTTCTGGGATGACCCACACCTTTATAAAGAAGGAGTAGATGGTGTTATTAGATGTTGTGTACCTGAGCATGAACAGGAACAGATCCTACGCAAGTGTCACTCCGAACCATATGGAGGACACCACGCTGGAGACAGAACTACACATAAGGTATTGCAATCCGGTTTTTATTGGCCTACTCTCTTCAAAGATGCCCGTAAGTTTGTCTTGTCTTGCGATGAATGTCAAAGAATTGGTAATATTAGTAGACGTCAAGAAATGCCTATGAATTATTCTCTTGTTATTGAACCATTTGATGTTTGGGGCTTTGATTATATGGGACCTTTTCCTGCCTCTAATGGATATACACATATTTTAGTTGCTGTTGATTACGTTACTAAGTGGGTAGAAGCTATTCCAACTAGTAGTGCTGATCATAACACTTCTATTAAGATGCTTAAGGAAGTTATTTTTCCGAGATTTGGAGTCCCTAGATATCTCATGACTGATGGTGGTTCACATTTTATTCATGGTGCTTTTCGTAAAATGCTTGCTAAGTATGATGTTAATCATAGAATTGCATCTCCTTATCACCCACAGTCTAGTGGTCAAGTAGAATTGAGCAACAGAGAGCTCAAATTAATTTTGCAAAAGACTATTAATAGATCTAGGAAGAATTGGTCCAAGAAACTTGATGATGCATTATGGGCCTATAGAACTACATATAAAAATCCTATGGGTATGTCTCCGTATAAGATGGTATATGGGAAAGCATGTCACTTACCTCTCGAACTTGAACATAAAGCATACTGGGCTATTAAAGAGCTCAACTATGATTTCAAACTTGCCGGTGAGAAAACGTTATTTGATATTAGCTCACTTGATGAGTGGAGAACCCAAGCCTATGAGAATGCCAAGCTGTTCAAAGAAAAAGTTAAAAGATGGCATGACAAAAGAATACAAAAGTGTGAGTTTAACGTAGGTGATTATGTGTCGCTATTCAACTCTCGTTTAAGATTTTTTGCAGGAAAACTTCTCTCTAAATGGGAAGGTCCTTACATTATCGAGGAAGTCTATCGTTCCGGTGCCATAAAAATCAACAACTTCGAAGGCACAAGTCCGAGGGTGGTGAACGGTTGAAGAATCAAACATTATATCTCAGGTAATCCTATCAATGTTGAAACTAATATTATTGAAACCGTAACCCCGGAGGAATACATAAGGGACACTTTCCAGAACATTTCAGACTCCGAAAAGGAATAGGTATGTGGTACGGTAAGTAAACCGACTCCAAAACAATTCTAATGGCAATTTTTCTCCGTTTTGGAATATTTAATAATTTTGGGAAGCAAGAAGTAATCCGGGAAGGACACGAGGCCTCCACGAGGGTGGAGGGCGCGCCCACCCTTACTGGGCGCGCCCCCCTGTCTCGTGGGCACCTCGTGTGCCTCCCGGACTCCGTTTTCTTGCACGTTCCTTCTTTTGGTCGGTAAAAATTCATTATATAATCTCTCGAAGGTTTTGACCACCGTATCACACAAAAATCCTCTGTTTTCGTTTCGAGCTGTCTCTGTAGCAGATTAGAGCAATATTTCATCTTAGGATTCGGAAGGAGAAAGCTATGTGGCTGATTACCTTGCAGACCCTAAGGTCTACGGGGACTTGGAGCATTCTGGCTGGACCACTAAAGAAGAGGAAGACTACGAGCAAAAAAGAAAAGGAGGAGATGAGCTCAGATGAGGATGAAGTCCCATTACCTCAACCTGGAGACATGCATGTGGAGTTTAAAAAGTCAAGCCTCCCTGATAGAGCAAAGAAACCAAAGATCGAGTTTATCCCTTTTTGTCTCTTGCAGGAAAACAAACAGGAACTATGCAAAAGAATATTAAGACTTGAGCAGGAGATCGATGATCTAAAGGAGCAAAACACTATCCTCAAGCGTAAATTGAGGAAGAAGTCTACATCATCAACAACTCCTTCTTCACCACCTCCGAGGACATAATTACATGGGTATGGGCACTCCCCTTGGCAACTGCCAAGCTTGGGGGAGGTGCCCCGGTATCGTAATACCACTCCTATCATTACCATTTTACTTAGTCCGATCCCTTTAGTAATATCTTGATCTAGTAGAATAAAGTTTTTGTATGGAGTAGTTTTGAGTTTTGCTTTGTGATCTCTTTATGTAATTGAGTCCGTGAGCTATATAATAAAGATTACTGTTGAGTCAAGGGCTTTGCTATCTTGCTATGATCTTGAGAAAATAGAAAGAATAAAAAGAATAAACGCGAGTTTATCAACAGTAACCGTTCTGACGTGGCATCATTAGTAGAGGTTACTGTAGCTTAATTATTCGGGCGTCACAGCAAGCTTACTAATGACGGAAGGAGAATCTAGTGCAGAGCTAGATGGCAGTTCCTTACCTCCCCTCGTAGTTGAGGGCAAAATCTTGGTTGTTTCGTCTTTCAAGTTCCTCATAGTGATCAACAGATATAAATCCCAAGTGACTCAAAGAATAGAGCTATGCTCCCCGGCAACGGCGCCAGAAATTAGTCTTGATAACCCACAAGTGTAGGGGATCGCAACAGCTTTCGAGGGTAAAGTATTCAACCCAAATTTATTGATTCGACACAAGGGGAGCCAAAGAATATTATTGAGTATTAGTAGTTGAGTTGTCAATTCAACCACACCTGGGTAACTTAGTATCTGCAGCAAAGTATTTAGTAGCAAAGTAGTATGATAGTAATGGTAATAGTGGCAAAAGTAAAGATAATAGTTTTGTGGTAATTGTAACAGTAGCAACGGAAAAGTAAATAAGCGAAGCACAAGATGTGAAAAGCTCGTAGGCATTGGATCAGTGATGGATAATTATGTCGGATGCGATTCCTCATGTAATAGCTATAACATAGGGTGACACAGAACTACCTCCAATTCATCAATGTAATGTAGGCATGTGTTCCGAATATAGTCATATGTGCTTATGGAAAAGAACTTGCATGACATCTTTTGTCCTACCCTCCCGTGGCAGCGGGGTCCTAACGGAAACTAAGGGATATTAAGGCCTCCTTTTAATAGAGAACCGGAACAAAGCATTAGCACTTAGTGAATACATGAACTCCTCAAACTATTTTCATCACCGAGAAGTATCTCGATTATTGTCACTTCGGGGTTGTCGGATCATAACACATAATAGGTGACTATAGACTTGCAAGATAGGATCAAGAACACACATATATTCATGAAAACATAATAGGTTCAGATCTGAAATCATGGCACTCGGGCCCTAGTGACAAGCATTAAGCATAGAAAAGTCATAGCAACATCAATCTCAGAACATAGTGGACACTAGGGATCAAACCCTAACAAAACTAACTTGATTACATGGTAAATCTCATCCAACCCATCACCGTCCAGCAAGCCTACGATGGAATTACTCACGCACGGCGGTGAGCATCATGAAATTGGTGATGGAGGATGGTTGATGATGACGACGGCAACGAATCCCCCTCTCCGGAGCCCCGAACGGACTCCAAATCAGCCCTGCCGAGAGAGATTAGGGCTTGGCGGCGGCTCCCTATCGTAAAACTCGATGAAACTTTCTCTCTAGTTTTTTCCTCCGCGAAACGGAATATATGGAGTTGGAGTTGAGGTCGGTGGAGCCTCAGGGGGCCCACGAGACAGGGGGCGCGCCCAAATAACCTTTTAAGATCATATCTATCTTTGCAAGCAAAGATAGCTCTAGCAGCTTCCTCATCCATAACATAACACTCAGGAACAACAGGTAATTCATAATCAGGGGGAGAACTTTCATCATCACTATCATCAATAATAGCATCTTCAATAATTTCATTCTCTCTAACCCTAGCAAGTTGTTCATCAAGAAATTCACCTAATGGCAAAGTAGTATCACGCACAGAAGTAGTTTCATCATATGGATCATGCATAGCAGAAGTGGCATCAACAATAACATGCAACATATCAGAATTCATAGCAGTAGCAGGTTTAGGTGTCGCAAGTGTGACACCCCCAATTCGACCGTACACTAATCATACACGCAAGTGTGTACGATCAAGATCAGGGACTCACGGGAAGATATCACAACACAACTCTAGACACAAGTCAAAAATAATACAAGCTTTATATTACAAGCCAGGGGCCTCGAGGGCTCGAATACATAGCTTGATACACAAGAGTCAGCGGAAGCAACAATATCTGAGTACAGACATAAGTTAAACAAGGATGCCTTAAGAAGGCTAGCACAAAAGCAACAACGATCGAAGAGGCAAGGCCTACTGCCTGGGACCTCCTAAACTACTCCTGGTCGTCGGCGGTCTCCATGTAGTAGCATCCATCGGCGGTGGCATCTGGCTCCAGGGATCCACCATCTGGTTGCATCAACCGAAAAGAAGAAAGAAGGGGGAAAAGGGGTAGCAAAGCAACCGTGAGTACTCATCCAAAGTACTCGCAAGCATCAGATCTATACTAAGTATGCACTGGTATCAAATGGAAGGTTTGTATCTGTGGACTGAACTGCAGAAAGCCATAATAGAGGGAAGGCCTAGCCTATCGAAGACTAGCATCTTCAAGCAGCTCCAAGCATCTTGCAGCAAGTAGAAGAGTACAAAATAGCAGTTTATAATATTTAACAAGGATGTTGTAACATCAACGCCCAGAGATCCTTCCCCGACTCCCTGCGGGAAAGTAATCTCGGAGCCACATATCCATCACATATCTCAAGTATCCATTTCTAGTTATATAAGATCCGGATACAAGTCTGAACGTCCATTACCATGGACACGGTATTCGAATATATAACTTCCCTGCAGGGGTGCACCACGTTACCCAACACGCTCGATCACTCTGGCCGGACACACCTTTCTGGGGTCAATGCCCGCCCTCGGAAGATCAACACGTCGCAGCCCTACCTAGGCTCAGAAGAGAGGTCCCCGCCGGTCTACATCCTAAGCACTCCGGGGTCTGGGCCCATCGCCCGTTGCACTCCGGATCGTTGTGCGCAAGGGGATACCAGCACCACCCGTGAAGTGGATGGCACGATCCGGCCCTGCCACAATGCTGAACTGGACGTCTGACAAAGCTTCGGCTGATACCACGACGTCGAGGCCCATAACTATTCTCGCGTGGTGGTTAGTGCGTAAAGGCCAGAGGCCAACTCAGAACAAATACCCAAACCTGTTAGTGCATTGGGGGCTCGCGGAGACGAGCAGAGACTCACGATAAGGTGACCCTGTCGCCCCGTCTCGTGGACTTATGACAAGGGCCCAGACTGCCCGGCCGTGCCACGTGGAAAACTCGCGGGTGCTCAACGGGCCCGCCTGACTTTCACATCAACTCACGGGTACCCCTCAGGGCCGACCCGACTTCAACAATGGTCTCAAGTAAAGTCAAGGTAACCGTGTGTCCAAACATCAAGGGGGAAAACCGAGGAATCACCCCCGGTGGATTCCACTCAATGTAATCATCAAGGTGAATGTAAGAGGGACCACCCTCGAGGTTCACACTTGAGGTGTTGAACGACAGAGCCGTATCGGGAATGGTGAAAGAGGAAATCACCCTCGATGACCACGACCGAATAGCTACACTACAGAATTATCATCAGGAGTGCGTTATGAGGGATCACCCTCGGCAGTCGATAGTAGCTCTGCAGAGTCGAGCAACTAAAGGGGCGTGATGTGATGTGAGGTGTCGGGCTCTAGTCGTCGATCATGTCGATCGAGGCGTCGATGATGAAGCAGGGGCAACAAGGACAAGCACTGGGGGTCACTGATGGATCACTAACCAACCTATACTAAGCAGTTTAGGATAAGCAGGTAAGGTACAATGAGCAGGTTACAAAAGCAGGCTATGCATCAGAATAGGAGCAAACAATAACAATAGCAAAATCTAATGCAAGCATGAGAGAATGGAATGGGCGATATCGGGATGATCAAAGGGGGGGCTTGCCTGGTTGCTCAGACAAGAAGGAGGGTCGTCGTCGACGTAGTCGATCACAGGGGCATCAGCAGCGGTCTCGGGGTCTACCGGAGAGAAGAGGGGGGAAGAAACGGTAAATACATGCAAACATAAGCATAACAAGACAATAAGCGGGGCTAGAGGTGTTCTAACACAGCGCTAGGCGATACTGGCGAAGGGGGAAAACATCCGGGAAGGTTTTCCCGGTTCCGGACGTTTGTCAGACAGATGAATCGGAGGGGAAAATTTTAACGTTTGCTATGCTAGGGACGTGTGAGAGATGAACGGAGAGCGTATTCGGATTCGTCTTGTCGTTCTGAGCAACTTTCATGTATAAAACTTTTTCATCCGAGTTACGGTTTATTTTCTATGAATTTCTGAAGTCTAAACAATATCCATAGGGGTATTCATGCGGCAAGAAACTGCAGGGCAGTAAGCATAAAGGATTCTCGGAACATCTGAGAGTATTTCGGGACATCTTGTAATAACAAGATCAACGAGGAATGACTGTATGAACGACAATGTAGGTAGTTACACCTAAGGATTTATCGGTGGTAGGGATCGCAACGACGAAGGGCACAAGGGTCTCGGGAAAACATCAGAGAGTATCTTCAGAATCTTCTGGTGCACCAAGCAATCATCTGGAGTGAGGGGCTCACCGGGAGAAAGTATTTACGAGAACCTAGAGTTAGAGTTAACAAAACCATTTAACCCGAATAGAAGAGAGATCAGAGTCCAAGAGTAAAGGTCGAGGAGTAAAAGATCCTAATACCACCCAATTGGCGACGTGGGCCCATAAGCCACACAGCCATGTTAGTAAAACATTTTTCAAAGACTAGACTCAACTTCGGCTAAGGAGTTGGAAAGGGGGATCCTACAGGCAGTCGGCTCTGATACCAACTTGTGACACCCCCGATTCGACCATACACTAATCATACACGCAAGTGTGTACGATCAAGATCAGGGACTCACGGGAAGATATAACAACACAACTCTAGACACAAGTCAAAAATAATACAAGCTTTATATTACAAGCCAGGGGCCTCGAGGGCTCGAATACATAGCTTGATACACAAGAGTCAGCGGAAGCAACAATATCTGAGTACAGACATAAGTTAAACAAGGATGCCTTAAGAAGGCTAGCACAAAAGCAACAACGATCGAAGAGGCAAGGCCTCCTGCTTGGGACCTCCTAAACTACTCCTGGTCGTCGGTGGTCTCCATGTAGTAGCATCCATCGGCGGTGGCATCTGGCTCCAGGGATCCACCATCTGGTTGCATCAACCGGAAAGAAGAAAGAAGGGGGAAAAGGGGTAGCAAAGCAACCGTGAGTACTCATCCAAAGTACTCGCAAGCATCAGATCTATACTAAGTATGCACTGGTATCAAATGGAAGGTTTGTATTTGTGGACTGAACTGCAGAAAACCAGAATAGAGGGAAGGCCTAGCCTATCGAAGACTAGCATCTTCAAGCAGCTCCAAGCATCTTGCAGCAAGTAGAAGAGTAAAGAATAGAAGTTTATAATATTTAACAAGCATGTTGTAACATCAACGCCCAGAGATCCTTCCCCGACTCCCTGCGGGAAAGTAATCTCGAAGCCACATATCCATCACATATCTCAAGTATCCATTTCTAGTTATATAAGATCCGGATACAAGTCTGAACGTCCATTACCGTGGACACGGTATTCGAATATATAACTTCCCTGCAGGGGTACACCACGTTACCCAACACGCTCGATCACTCTGGCCAGACACACCTTTCTGGGGTCAATGCCCGCCCTCGGAAGATCAACACGTCGTAGCCCTACCTAGGCTCAGCAGAGAGGTCCCCGCCGGTCTACATCCTAAGCACTACGGGTCTGGGCCCATCGCCCGTTGCACTCCGGATCATTGTGCGCAAGGGGATACCAGCACCACCCGTGAAGTGGATGGCATGATCCGGCCCGGCCACAATGCTGGACTGGACGTCTGACAAAGCTTCGGCTGATACCACGACGTCGAGGCCCATAACTATTCTCGCGTGGTGGTTAGTGCATAAAGGCCAGAGGCCAACTCAGAACAAATACCCAAACCTGTTAGTGCATTGGGGGCTCGCAGAGATGAGCAGAGACTCACGATAAGGTGACCCCGTCGCCCCGTCTCGTGGACTTACGACAAGGGCCCAGACTGCCCGGCCGTGCCACGTGGAAAACTCGCGGGTGCTCAACGGGCCCGCCCGACTTCCACACCAACTCGCGGGTACCCCTCAGGGCCGACCCTACTTCAATAATGGTCTCAACTAAAGTCAAGGTAACCGTGTGTCCAAACATCAAGGGGAAAACCCGAGGAATCACCCCCGGTGGATTCCACTCAATGTAATCATCAAGGTGAACGTAAGAGGGACCACCCTCGAGGTTCACACTTGAGGTGTTGGACGACAGAGCCGTATCGGGAATGGTGAAAGAGGAAATCACCCTCGATGACCACAAATGAATAGCTACACTACAGAATTATCATCAGGAGTGCATTATGAGGGATCACCCTCGGCACTCGATAGTAGCTCTGCAGAGTCGAGAAACTAAAGGGGCGTGATGTGATGTGAGGTGTCAGGCTCTGGTTGTCGATCACGTCGATCGAGGCATTGATGATGAAGCAGGGGCAACAAGGACAAGTACTGGGGGTCACTGATGGATCACTAACCAACCTATACTAAGCAGTTTAGGATAAGCAGGTAAGGTACAATGAGCGGGTTACAAAAGTAGGCTATGCATCAGAATAGGAGCAAACAATAACAATAGCAAAATCTAATGCAAGCATGAGAGAATGGAATGGGCGATATCGCGATGATCAAAGGGGGGGCTTGCCTGGTTGCTCAGACAAGAAGAAGGGTCGTCGTCGACGTAGTCGATCACAGGGGCATCAGCAGCGGTCTCAGGGTCTACCGGAGAGAAGAGGGGGGAAGAAACGGTAAATACATGCAAACATAAGCATAACAAGACAATAAGCGGGGCTAGAGGTGTTCTAACGCAGCGCTAGGCGATACTGGCGAAGGGGGAAAACATCCGGGAAGGTTTTCCCGGTTCCGGACGTTTGTCAGACAAATGAACCGGAGGGGAAAATTTCAACGTTTGCTATGCTATGGACGTGTGACAGATGAACGGAGAGCGTATTCGGATTCGTCTCGTCGTTCTGAGCAACTTTCATGTATAAAACTTTTTCATCCGAGTTACGGTTTATTTTCTATGAATTTCTGAAGTCTAAACAATATTCTAAAATTATTTCTAATTATTAAACTCGACAAAAAAAGGAATAATGACGTCAGCATGAGGTCAGAGTGATGTCAGCAGTCAACAGGGTGTTGACTTGTCAAAACTGACGTATGGATCCCACTGTCATAGACACAGTTTAGTTAAACAGTATAAGATTAACTAATCTAGTTAATCAGGTTATTAAGCATGTTAATTAAGTTAACTAATCATATTGCTAATTAATTAATTATTTATTTATTTTATTATTTACTTTTTCGTTCTTTTTTTCTGTTTTACAGGGGCTGTCCCACATGTCATAGGGTACAACTAAAACTAAGTCTAATATAAATTAGTCTAACAAAGGGGCTTGTTTAACTAGGGATTAGCCCGTAAGCTAGCAAAGGGCCGGCCACACACGGTTGTGGCAAAAGCCAGCCACACATACGCTGCACACACACCACACAACACACTTGGCCATGGCCGGTAGCAGCAGCAGCCGGTGGTAGTGGGCAGCAGCAGTACCAGCAACAGAGCAGCGTAGCAGCGGCCTAAGCACGAAGCAGCAGTAACAGCAACTAGCAGATACAGCAGTAATAAACAGCAGCAGAGAGCAGCGGCACAAGCAGTTAAGCGCAGCAGGCAGCAGCGAAAAGTAGCAGTTGCGGGCGCAACGCACGACGACGGGAGCGGCGGGGTGCGGCCAGGGGACGGCCGGTGCGCGGCCTGTCGCGGCCAGGGAGCGCGTACCGGGCGTCGTGGCACGAGGCGCGGGGGCGGACCGCGGCCAACGGCCGGAGCTTGGGCGACACGGGCATGGCCGAGCGCGAGGCTGCGGCGTAGCCGATGCCGAGGAGCAGCAGCAGGGCAAGCACGCAGAGCAGGGGGCGCGACCCCGTGCAGATGCGCACGCGCGAGGGCGCGGACTGGGGCGGACAGGGACGCGGGGGAAGGCACGGCCACGACGAGCTCGTAGCCATGACGGATGACGGTTGGTGAGCGCGAGATCGACGGCAGTGGCTTACGACGGCCTACGGAATGGATTCGAGAGGGGGAGGAGGGGAATCGAACAGGAGCTCACTGCCATTGCAGGGACGGCCCGAGGACGACTCGAGGTGGCCGGACGCATCGCACTCATCGACGAGATGCGGCTGCCGTGGCAGAGAAGACCGCGTGATGGCGAGGTAGTAGGCCGTCCGAGCTCTAACCGATAGGTGAGGGCGACGGAGACGACGATGGCGGAGTTCCTCGACGTCTTGGCGCGACGAATGGAGGCCGGTGGCCGCGGGATCGACGATGATGACGACGACCGCGAGCTTAGCCTCTTCCAGTTCATCGGATATGAGCGAGGGAGAGGGGGATTTGGGGACTAGGGTTACCAGGGAGGGAGAGGGGGGCTCGGGGTGTCAAGTAGGCGCCGGGGTAAGCCGCGGGATGTCCAACACGCATCCACAGCCGCGGCCATGGTGGTCGGATGCGTGCCACGACCTCCTGTTGTGAACAAGGAGGAGGATGGGTCTTGGTGGGCTGGGCCTTGTGTGCTGAGGCCACTTATGGCCTAATGGCACAATAGGCTTTATTCATTTTCTATTCTTTTACTGTTTTACACTCTCGCTACTGTTTTCTATTTATTCTAGCTAGCAAATGAGTTTTGTTACTTATGAAACTTTGCACATAAATCAGGCACAACAATATTAGATGACACAAAAAGTTTGGGGCCAAAAGGAGTTGTCTAACCAATTTTTAGAAATTTGGAAAGGCCAATTTTAATTGTTGCTGGATCAATAAGTTAAATCCCAGGGGCATTTTGGAAATACAAAAGAGGTTGGTTTCATCATGACAAATTCTTAGAGAACATTTGCCAAATTATGAACACTTTTGTTTTGTAGTTTGAAGGAAAAAAATACTTTGACTTTAATCTAAAATTTTGAATTTTGAACGGGGTTTGAATCAACGCGAGTTTATCAACAGTAACCATTCTGACGTGGCATCATTAGTAGAGGTTACTGTAGCTTAATTATTCGGGCGTCACAGCAAGCTTACTAATAACGGAAGGAGAATCTAGTGCAGAGCTAGATGGCAGTTCCTTACCTCCCCTCGTAGTTGAGGGCAAAATCTTGGTTGTTTCGTCTTTCAAGTTCCTCATAGTGATCAACAGATATAAATCCCAAGTGACTCAAAGAATAGAGCTATGCTCCCCGGCAACGGCGCCAGAAATTAGTCTTGATAACCCACAAGTGTAGGGGATCGCAACAGCTTTCGAGGGTAAAGTATTCAACCCAAATTTATTGTTTCGACACAAGGGGAGCCAAAGAATATTATTGAGTATTAGCAGTTGAGTTGTCAATTCAACCACACCTGGGTAACTTAGTATCTGCAGCAAAGTATTTAGTAGCAAAGTAGTATGATAGTAATGGTAATAGTGGCAAACGTAAAGATAATAGTTTTGTGGTAATTGTAATAGTATCAACGGAAAAGTAAATAAGCGAAGCACAAGATGTGAAAAGCTCGTAGGCATTGGATCAGTGATGGATAATTATGTCGGATGCGATTCCTCATGTAATAGCTATAACATAGGGTGACACAGAACTAGCTCCGGTTCATCAATGTAATGTAGGCATGTATTCCGAATATAGTCATACGTGCTTATGGAAAAGAACTTGCATGACATCTTTTGTCCTACCCTCCCGTGGCAGTGGGGTCCTAACGGAAACTAAGGGATATTAAGGCCTCCTTTTAATAGAGAACTGGAACAAAGCATTAGCACTTAGTGAATACATGAACTCCTCAAACTATGGTCATCACCGAGAAGTATCCCGATTATTGTCACTTCGGGGTTGTCGGATCATAACACATAATAGGTGACTATAGACTTGCAAGATAAGATCAAGAACACACATATATTCATGAAAACATAATAGGTTCAGATCTGAAATCATGGCACTCGGGCCCTAGTGACAAGCATTAAGCATAGCAAAGTCATAGCAACATCAATCTCAGAACATAGTGGATACTAGGGATCAAACCCTAACAAAACTAACTTGATTACATGGTAAATCTCATCCAACCCATCACCGTCCAGCAAGCCTACGATGGAATTACTCACGCACGGCGGTGAGCATCATGAAATTGGTGATTGAGGATGGTTGATGATGACGACGGCGACGAATCCCCCTCTCCGGAGCCCCGAACGGACTCCAGATCAGCCCTCCCGAGAGAGATTAGGGCTTGGCGGCGGCTCCGTATCGTAAAACGCGATGAAACTTTCTCTCTGATTTTTTTCTCCGTGAAACGGAATATATGGAGTTGGAGTTGAGGTCGGTGGAGCCTCAGGGGGCCCACGAGACAGGGGGCGCGCCCAGGGGGGTGTGTTGGGGAACGTAGTAATTTCAAAAAAATTCCTACGCACACGCAAGATCATGGTGATGCATAGCAACAAGAGGGGAGAGTGTTGTCCACGTACCCTCGTAGACCGAAAGCGGATGCGTTAGAACAACGCGGTTGATGTAGTCGAACGTCTTCACGGCCCGACCGATCAAGCACCGAAACTACGGCAACTCCGAGTTCTAGCACACGTTCAGCTCGATGACGTCCCTCAAACTCCGAACCAGCCGAGTGTCGAGGGAGAGTTCCGTCAGCACGACGACATGGTGACGATCTTGATGTTACCGTCGCAGGGCTTCGCCTAAGCACCGCTACAATATTATCGAGGAGGACTATGGTGGAGGGGGGCACCGCACACGGCTAAGAGATCAAGATATCAATTGTTGTGTCTAGAGGTGCCCCCCTGCCCCCGTATATAAAGGAGCAAGGGGGAAGGGGGCGGCCGGCCTAGGAGGGGGCGCGCCATGGGGAGTCCTACTCCCACCGGGAGTAGGACTCCCTCCTTCCTTGTTGGGCTAGGAGAAGGGGGAAGGAAAGGGAGAGGACGAGAAGGAAAGAGGGGGCCGGCCCCCCTTGCCCTAAACCAATTCGGTTTGGGCCTTGGGGGGCACGCCCCACACTCCCCTTGCTGCCCTCTATTTCCACTAAGGCCCATGTAGGCCCATTAAGCCCCCGGGGGGTTCCGGTAACCCCCGGTACTTCGGTAAAATCCCGATTTCACCCGGAACACTTCCGACATCCAAATATAGGCTTCCAATATATCAATCTTCATGTCTCGACCATTTCGAGACTCCTCGTCATGTCCGTAATCACATCCGGGACTCCGAACAACCTTCGGTACATCAAAACTCATAAACTCATAATATAACTGTCATCGAAACCTTAAGCGTGCGGACCCTACGGGTTCGAGAACTATGTAGACATGACCGAGATGCGTTTCCGGTCAATAACCAATAGCGGAACCTGGATGCTCATATTGGCTCCTACATATTCTACGAAGATCTTTATTGGTCAAACCGCATAACAACATACGTTGTTCCCTTTGTCATCGGTATGTTACTTGCCCGAGATTCGATCATCGGTATCCCAATACCTAGTTCAATCTCGTTACTGGCAAGTCTCTTTACTCGTTACGTAATGCATCATTCCGTAACTAACTCATTAGCTACATTGCTTGCAAGGCTTATAGTGATGTGCCTTACCGAGAGGGCCCAGAGATACCTCTCCGACAATCGGAGTGACAAAACCTAATCTCGAAATACGCCAACTCAACATGTACCTTTGGAGACACCTGTAGAGCTCCTTTATAATCACCCAGCTACGTTGTGACGTTTGGTAGCACACAAAGTGTTCCTCCGGTAAACGGGAGTTGCATAATCTCATAGTTGTAGGAACATGTATAAGTCATGAAGAAAGCAATAGCAACATACTAAATGATCAAGTGCTAAGCTAACGGAATGGGTCATGTCAATCACATCATTCTCCTAATGATGTGATCCCGTTAATCAAATGACAACTCATGTCTATGGTTAGGAAACATAACCATCTTTGATTAATGAGCTAGTCAAGTAGAGGCATACTAGTGACATTAAGTTTGTCTGTGTATTCACACATGTATCATGTTTCCGGTTAATACAATTCTAGCATGAATAATAAACATTTATCATGATATAAGGAAATAAATAATAACTTTATTATTGCCTCTAGGGCATATTTCCTTCAGTCTCCCACTTGCACTAGAGTCAATAATCTAGATTACACAGTAATGATTCTAACACCCATGGAGCCTTGGTGCTAATCATGTTTTGCTCGTGGAAGAGGCTTAGTCAACGGGTCTGCAATATTCAGATCCGTATGTATCTTGCAAATCTCTATGTCTCCCACCTGGACTTGGTCCCGGATGGAATTGAAGCGTCTCTTGATGTGCTTGGTCCTCTTGTGAAATCTGGATTCCTTTGCCAAGGCAATTGCACCAGTATTGTCACAGAAGATCTTCATTGGTCCAGATGCACTAGGTATGACACCTAGATCGGAAATGAACTCCTTCATCCAGACTCCTTCATTTGCTGCTTCTGAAGCAGCTATGTACTCCGCTTCGCATGTAGATCCCGCCACGACGCTTTGTTTAGAACTGCACCAACTGACAGCTCCACTGTTCAATATAAACACGTATCCGGTTTGCGATTTAGAATCGTCCGGATCAGTGTCAAAGCTTGCATCGACATAACCATTTACGACTAGCTCTTTGTCACCTCCATAAACGAGAAACATATCCTTAGTCCTTTTTAGGTATTTCAGGATATTCTTGACCGCTGTCCAGTGATCCACTCCTGGATTACTTTGGTACCTCCC
Source organism: Triticum aestivum (assembly GCF_018294505.1). Classification (NCBI taxonomy): domain Eukaryota; kingdom Viridiplantae; phylum Streptophyta; class Magnoliopsida; order Poales; family Poaceae; genus Triticum; species Triticum aestivum. The sequence continues at coordinate 381,019,582 of NC_057808.1, read as the reverse complement.
TGCCAAACTTATTGCTAAGCATACATCAAGTCTGGTACACAGCATTGCATACATGATAGAGCCTATGGCTGAAGCATAGGGAACATCTTTCATTTTCTCTCTATCTTCTTTTGTGGTCGGGCATTGAGTCTGACTCAACTTCACACCTTGTAATGCAGGCAAGAACCCTTTCTTTGCCTGATCCATTTTGAACATTTTCAAAACTTTATCAAGGTATGTGCTTTGTGAAAGTCCAATTAAGCGTCTTGATCTATCTCTATAGATCTTGATGCCCAATATGTAAGCAGCTTCACCGAGGTCTTTCATTGAAAAACTTTTATTCAAGTATCCCTTTATGCTAACATGAAATTCTATATCATTTCCAATTAACAATATGTCGTCTACATATAATATCAGAAATGCTACAGAGCTCCCACTCACTTTCTTGTAAATACAGGCTTCTCCAAAAGTCTGTATAAAACCATATGCTTTGATCACACTATCAAAGCGTTTATTCCAACTCCGAGAGGCTTGCACCAGTCCATAAATGGATCGCTGGAGCTTGCACACTTTGTTAGCACCTTTTGGATCGACAAAACCTTCTGGTTGCATCATATACAACTCTTCTTCTAGAAATCCATTCAGGAATGCAGTTTTGACATCCATTTGCCATATTTCATAATCATAAAATGCGGCAATTGCTAACATGATTCAGACAGACTTAAGCATCGCTACGGGTGACAAAGTCTCATCGTAGTCAACCCCTTGAACTTGTCGAAAACCTTTCGCAACAAGTCGAGCTTTGTAGACAGTTATATTACCATCAGCGTCAGTCTTTTTCTTGAAGATCCATTTATTCTCGATGGCTTGCCGATCATCGGGCAAGTCAACCAAAGTCCATACTCTGTTCTCATACATGGATCCCATCTCAGATTTCATGGCCTCGAGCCATTTTGCGGAATCTGGGCTCATCATCGCTTCCTCATAGTTCGTAGGTTCGCCATGGTCAAGTAACATGACTTCCAGAATAGGATTACCGTACCACTCTGGTGCGGATCTTACTCTGGTTGACCTACGAGGTTCGGTAGTAACTTGATCTGAAGTTTCATGATCAATATCATTAGCTTCCTCACTAATTGGCGTAGTTGTCACAGGAACCGGTTCTTGTGATGAACTACTTTCCAATAAGGGAGCAGGTACAGTTACCTCATCAAGTTCTACTTTCGTCCCACTCACTTCTTTCGAGAGAAACTCCTTCTCTAGAAAGGATCCGAATTTAGCAACAAAAGTCTTGCCTTCAGATCTGTGATAGAAGGTGTACCAAGGGTCTCTTTTGGGTATCCTACGAAGACACATTTCTCCGATTTGGGTTCGAGCTTATCTGGTTGAAGTTTCTTCACATAAGCATCGCAGTCCCAAACTTTAAGAAATGACAACTTTGGTTTCTTGCCAAACCATAGTTCATAAGGCGTCGTCTCGACGGATTTTGATGGTGCCCTATTTAACGTGAATGCGGCCGTCTCTAAAGCATAACCCCAAAACGATAGCGGTAAATCAGTAAGAGACATCATAGATCGCACCATATCTAGTAAAGTACGATTACGACGTTCGGACACACCATTACGCTGTGGTGTTCCGGGTGGCGTGAGTTGCGAAACTATTCCGCATTGTTTCAAATGTAAACCAAACTCGTAACTCAAATATTCTCCTCCACAATCAGATCATAGAAACTTTATTTTCTTGTTACGATGATTTTCCACTTCACTCTGAAATTCTTTGAACTTTTCAAATGTTTCAGACTTGTGTTTCATTAAGTAGATATACCCATATCTGCTCAAATCATCTGTGAAGGTGAGAAAATAACGATACCCGCCGCGAGCCTGAACATTCATTGGACCACACACATCGGTATGAATGATTTCCAACAAATCAGTTGCTCGCTCCATAGTTCCGGAGAACGGCGTTTTAGTCATCTTGCCCATGAGGCATGGTTCGCAAGTACCAAGTGATTCATAATCAAGTGATTCCAGAAGTCCATCAGTATGGAGTTTCTTCATGCGCTTTACACCAATATGACCCAAACGGTAGTGCCACAAATAAGTTGCACTATCATTATCAACTCTGCATCTTTTGGCTTCAACATTATGAATATATGTATCACTACTATCGAGATTTAATAAAAATAGACCACTCTTCAAGGGTGCATGACCATAAAAGATATTACTCATATAAATAGAACAACCATTATTCTCTGATTTAAATGAATAACCGTCTCGCATCAAACAAGATCCAGATATAATGTTCATGCTCAATGTTGGTGCCAAATAACAATTATTCAGGTCTAAAACTAATCCCGAAGGTAGATGTAGAGGTAGCGTGCCGACCGCGATCACATCGACTTTGGAACCATTTCCCACGCGCATACCTCATCCTTAGCCAATCTTTGCTTAATCCGTAGTCCCTGTTTCGAGTTGCAAATATTAGCAACAGAACCAGTATCAAATACCCAGGTGCTACTGCGAGCATTAGTAAGGTACACATCAATAACATGTATATCACATATACCTTTGTTAACCTTGCCATCCTTCTTATCCGCCAAATACTTGGGGCAGTTCCGCTTCCAGTGACCAGTCTGCTTGCAGTAGAAGCACTCAGTCTTAGGCTTAGGTCCAGATTTGGGTTTCTTCTCTTGAGCAGCAACTTGTTTGTTGTTCTTCTTGAAGTTCCCCTTCTTCTTCCCTTTACCCTTTTTCTTGAAGCTGGTGGTCTTATTGACCATCAACACTTGATGCTCCTTCTTGATTTCTACCTCCGCAGCCTTTAGCATTGCGAAGAGCTCGGGAATAGTCTTGTCCATCCCTTGCATATTATAGTTCATCACGAAGCTCTTGTAGCTTGGTGGCAGTGATTGAAGAATTCTGTCAATGACACTATCATCAGGAAGATTAACTCCCAGTTGAATCAAGTGATTATTATACCCAGACATTTTGAGTATATGTTCACTGACAGAACTATTCTCTTCCATCTTGCAGCTATGGAACTTATTGGAGACTTCATATCTCTCAATCCGGGCATTTGCTTGAAATATTAACTTCAACTCCTGGAACATCTTATATGCTCCATGACGTTCAAAACGTCGTTGAAGTCCCGGTTCTAAGCCGTAAAGCATGGCACACCAAACTATCGAGTAGTCATCAGCTTTGCTCTGCCAGACGTTCTTAACGTCGTCAGTTGCATCTGCAGCAGGCCTGGCACCCAGCGGTGCTTCCAAGACGTAATTCTTCTGTGCAGCAATGAGGATAATCCTCAAGTTACGGACCCAGTCCGTGTAATTGCTACCATCATCTTTCAACTTAGCTTTCTCAAGGAACGCATTAAAATTCAACGGAACAACAGCACGAGCCATCTATCTACAACAAACATAGACAAGCAAAATACTATCAGGTACTAAGTTCATGATAAATTTTAAGTTCAATTAATCATATTACTAAAGAACTCCCACTTAGACAGACATCTCTCTAGTCATCTAAGTGATCACGTGATCCAAATCAACTAAACCATGTCCGATCATCACGTGAGATGGAGTAGTTTTCAATGGTGAACATCACTATGTTGATCATATCTACTACATGATTCACGTTCGACCTTTCGGTCTCCGTGTTCCGAGGCCATATTTGTACATGCTAGGCTCGTCAAGTTTAACCTGAGTATTCCGCGTGTGCAACTGTTTTGCACCCGTTGTATTTGAACGTAGAGCCTATCACACCCGATAATCACGTGGTGTCTCAGCACGAAGAACTTTCGCAACGGTGCATACTCAGGGAGAACACTTCTTGATAATTAGTGAGAGATCATCTTAAAATGCTACCGTCAATCAAAGCAAGATAAGATGCATAAAGGATAAACATCACATGCAATCAATATAAGTGATATGATATGGCCATCATCATCTTGTGCTTGTGATCTCCATCTCCGAAGCACCGTTGTGATCACCATCATCACCGGCGCGACACCTTGATCTCCATCGTAGCATCGTTGTCGTTTCGCCATCTATTGCTTCAACGACTATCGCTACCGCTTAGTGATAAAGTAAAGCAATTACAGGGCGCTTGCATTTCATACAATAAAGCGACAACCATATGGCTCCTGCCAGTTGCCGATAACTCGGTTACAAAACATGATCATCTCATACAATAAAATATAGCATCACGTCTTGACCATATCACATCACAACATGCCCTGCAAAAACAAGTTAGACGTCCTCTACTTTGTTGTTGCAAATTTTACGTGGCTGCTACGGGCTGAGCAAGAACCGTTCTTACCTACGCATCAAACCACAACGATAGTTCGTCAAGTTAGTGCTATTTTAACCTTCGCAAGGACCGGGCGTAGCCACACTCGGTTCAACTAAAGTTGGAGAAACTGACACCCGCCAGCCACCTGTGTGCAAAGCACGTCGGTAGAACCAGTCTCGCGTACGCGTAATGTCGGTCCGGGCTGCTTCATCCAACAATACCGCTGAACCAAAGTATGACATGCTGGTAAGCATTATGACTTGTATCGCCCACAACTCACTTGTGTTCTACTCGTGCATATAACATCTACGCATAAAACCTGGCTCGGATGCCACTGTTGGGGAACGTAGTAATTTCAAAAAAATTCCTACGCACACGCAAGATCATGGTGATGCATAGCAACGAGAGGGGAGAGTGTTGTCCACGTACCCTCGTAGACCGAAAGCGGAAGCGTTAGAACAACGATGTTGATGTAGTTGTACGTCTTCACGGCTCGACCGATCAAGCACCGAAACTACGGCACCTCCGAGTTCTAGCACATGTTCAGCTCGATGACATCCCTCGAACTCCGATCTAGCCGAGTGTCGAGGGAGAGTTCCGTCAGCACGACGGCGTGGTGATGATCTTGATGTTCTACCGTCGCAGGGCTTCGCCTAAGCACCGCTACAATATTATCGAGGAGGACTATGGTGGAGGGGGCACCGCACACGGCTAAGAGATCAAGAGATCAATTGTTGTGTCTAGAGGTGCCCCCCTGCCCCCGTATATAAAGGAGCAAGGGGGGAGGGGGCGGCCGGCCTAGGAGGGGGCGCGCCATGGGGAGTCCTACTCCCACCGGGAGTAGGACTCCCTCCTTCCTTGTTGGACTAGGAGAAGGGGGAAGGAAAGGGAGAGGACGAGAAGGAAAGAGGGGGCCGACCCCCCTTGCCCTAAACCAATTCGGTTTGGGCCTTGGGGGCGCGCCCCACACTCCCCTTGCTGCCCTCTATTTCCACTAAGGCCCATGTAGGCCCATTAAGCCCCCGGGGGGTTCCGGTAACCCCCGGTACTCCGGTAAAATCCCGATTCCACCCGGAACACTTCCGACATCCAAATATAGGCTTCCAATATATCAATCTTCATGTCTCGACCATTTCGAGACTCCTCGTCATGTCCGTAATCACATCCGGGACTCCGAACAACCTTCGGTACATCAAAACTCATAAACTCATAATATAACTGTCATCGAAACCTTAAGCGTGCGGACCCTACGGGTTCGAGAACTATGTAGACATGACCGAGACACGTTTTCGGTCAATAACCAATAGCAGAACCTGGATGCTCATATTGGCTCCTACATATTCTACGAAGATCTTTATCGGTCAAACCGCATAACAACATACGTTGTTCCCTTTGTCATCGGTATGTTACTTGCCCGAGATTCGATCGTCGGTATCCCAATACCTAGTTCAATCTCGTTACTGGCAAGTCTCTTTACTCGTTACGTAATGCATCATTCCGTAACTAACTCATTAGCTACATTGCTTGCAAGGCTTATAGTGATGTGCATTACCGAGAGGGCCCAGAGATACCTCTCCGACAATCGGAGTGACAAAACCTAATCTCGAAATACGCCAACTCAACATGTACCTTTGGAAACACCTGTAGAGCTCCTTTATAATCACCCAGTTACGTTGTGACGTTTGGTAGCACACAAAGTGTTCCTTCGGTAAACGGGAGTTGCATAATCTCATGGTTGTAGGAACATGTATAAGTCATGAAGAAAGCAATAGCAACATACTAAACGATCAAGTGCTAAGCTAACGGAATGGGTCATGTCAATCACATCATTCTCCTAATGATGTGATCCCGTTAATCAAATGACAACTCATGTCTATGGTTAGGAAACATAACCATCTTTGATTAATGAGCTAGTCAAGTAGAGGCATACTAGTGACATTAAGTTTGTCTATGTATTCACACATGTATCATGTTTCCGGTTAATACAATTCTAGCATGAATAATAAACATTTATCATGATATAAGGAAATAAATAATAACTTTATTATTGCCTCTAGGGCATATTTCCTTCAGGGTGGGCGCGCCCCCCACCCTCGTGGACAGGGTGCGGGCCCCCTGGTCTTGATTCTTTCGCCAGTATTTTTTATATTTTCCGAAACGTGCCTCCGTGGATTTTCAGGTCATTCCGAAAACTTTTGTTTTCTACACATAAAACAACATCATGGCAGTTTTGCTGAAAACAGCGTCAGTCCGGGTTAGTTTCATTCAAATCATGCAAGTTAGAGTCCAAAACAAGGGCAAAAGTGTTTGGAAAAGTAGATACGTTGGAGACGTATCAACATGCTAAAGAGTTGATGTTGGACAAGGAAGACAACGTAATGGGTTATGTTTTCTCACATCTCAGTTAAAGTATATTGTCATGGATCTTTCAAACATGTTGAGCTTTCCTTTCCCCCTCATGCTAGACAAAATTCCTTGCACCAAGTAGAGATACAACTTGTGCTTCCAAATATCCTTAAACCCAGTTTTGCCATGAGAGTCCACCATACCTACCTATGGATTGAGTAAGATCCTTCAAGTAAGTTGTCATGTAGCAAGCAATAAAAATTGCTCTCTAAATATGTATGACTTATTAGTGCGGAGAAAATAAGCTTTATACGATCGTGTGATATGGAAGTAATAAAAGCGACGGACTGCATAATAAAGGTTCATATCACAAGTGGCAATATAAAGTGACGTTCTTTTGCATTAAGATTTTGTGCATCCAACCCTAAAAGCACATGACAGACTCTGCTTCCCTCTGCAAAGGGCCTATCTTTTACTTTATGTCTTTCACTTTATGCAAGAGTCAAGGTGATCTTCACCTTTCCCTTTTTCATTTTATCCTTTGGCAAGCACCTCGTGTTGGAAAGATCCTGATATATATATCCAATTGGATGTAAGTTAGCATGAACTATTATTGTTGACATCACCCAAAGGTGAATACGTTGGGAGGCAACACTATAAGCCCCTATCTTTCTCAGTGTCCGATTAAGACTCCATAACCATAAGTATTGTGTGAGTGTTAGCAATTGTAGAAGACTATATGATAGTTGAGTATGTGGACTTGCTGAAAAGCTCTATTCTTGACTCTTTATAATGTTGTGATAAATTGCAATTGTTTCAATGACTGAGATTATAGTTTGCTAATTCTCAATACAGTTTATGATCCATACTTGACATTGTGAATAGATTGGTACTTGAGCATGATAAATCATATGACAAAATCTATATATGTTGTTGTTATAAGAATGATCATGATGCCCTCATGTCCGTATTTTATTTTTATCGACACCTCTATCTCTAAACATGTGGACATATTTTTCGATTTCGACTTCCGCTTGAGGACAAGCGAGGTCTATGCTTGGGGGAGTTGATACGTCCATTTTGCATCATGCTTTTATATCAATATTTATTGCATTATGGGCTGTTATTACACATTATGTCTCAATACTTATGGCTATTCTCTCTTATTTCACAAGGTTTATCATGAAGAGGGAGAATGCCGGCAGCTGGAATTCTGGCTGGAAAAGGAGCAAATATTGGAAACCTATTCTGCACAGCTCCAAAAATCCTGAAACTCCACGAAAGTCATTTTTGGAATTAATAAGAATTATTGAGCAAAGAAAATACCAGAGGGGGCCCACACCCTGGCCAAGAGGGTGGGGGCGCGCCCCTATCTCCTGGGCCCCCTGGTGGCCCTCCGGTGCCCATCTTCTGCTATATGAAGGCTTTTACCCTGGAAAAAAATCATAAGCAAGCTTACGGGACGAAACTCCGCTGCCACAAGGCGGAACCAATCTAGGGCTCCGGCGGAGCTATTCTGCCGGGGAAACTTCCCTCCGGGAGGGGGAAATCATCACCATCGTCATCACCAACGATCCTCTCATCGGGAGGGGGACGATCTCCATCAACAACTTCACCAGCACCATCTCCTCTCAAAACCCTACTTCATCTCTTGTATCCAATCTTGTATCAAAACCACAAATTGGTACCTGTGGGTTGCTAGTAGTGTTGATTACTCCTTGTAGTTGATGCTAATTGGTTTACTTGGTGGAAGATCATATGTTCAGATCCTTAATGCATATTAATACTCCTCTGATCATGAACATGAATATTCTTTGTGAGTAGTTATGTTTGTTCCTGAGGACATGGGTGAAGTCTTGCTATTAGTAGTCATGTGAATTTGGTATTCGTTCGATATTTTGATGAGATGTATGTTGTCTCTTCTCTAGTGGTGTTATGTGAACGTCGACTACATGACACTTCACCATTATTTGGGCCTAGAGGAAGGCATTGGGAAGTAATAAGTAGATGATGGGTTGCTAGAGTGACAGAAGCTTAAACCCTAGTTTATGCGTTGCTTCGTAAGGGGCTGATTTGGATCCACTAGTTTCATGCTATGGTTAGGTTTACCTTAATACTTCTTTTGTAGTTGCGGATGCTTGCAATAGGGGTTAATCATAAGTGGGATGCTTGTCCAAGAAAGGGCAGTACCCAAGCACCGGTCCACCCACATATTAAATTATCAAAGTACCGAACGCGAATCATATGAGCGTGATGAAACTAGCTTGACGATAATTCCCATGTGTCCTCGGGAGTGCTTTTCTCATTATAAGGAATTGTCCAGGCTTTTCCTTTGCTACAAAAAGGATTGGGCCACCTTGCTGCACTTTATTTACTTTCATTGCTTGTTACCCGTTACAAATTATCTTATCACAAAACTATCTGTTACCTACAATTTCAGTGCTTGCAGAGAATACCTTATTGAAAACCGCTTGTCATTTTCTTCTGCTCCTCGTTGGGTTCGACACTCTTACTTATCGAAAGGACTACGATAGATCCCCTATACTTGTGGGTCATCAATGACCATCGAAGGTTTTATTCATGTAAACAGAACAACAATTATTCTCTGACTTTAAATGAATAACCGTATTGCTATAAACATGATCAAATCATATTCATGCTCAAGGCAAACGCCAAATAACATTTATTTAGGTTTAACACTAATCCCGAAAGTATAGGGAGTGTGCGATGATGATCATATCAATCTTGGAACCACTTCCAACACACATCGTCACTTCACCCTCAACTAGTCTCTGTTTATTCTGCAACTCCTGTTTTGAGTTACTAATTTTTAGCAACCGAACAAGTATCAAATACCCAGGGGCTACTATAAACACTAGTAAGGTACACATCAATAACCTGTATATCAAATATACCCTTATTCACTTTGCCATCCTTCTTATCCACCAAATATTCAGGGCATTTCCGCTTCTAGTGACCATTTCCTTTGCAGTAGAAGCACTCAGTTTCAGGCTTTAGTCTAGCTTTGGGCTTCTTCACAGAAATGACAACTTGCTTGCCATTCTACATGAAGTTCCCTTTCTTTCCCTTTCCCTTTTCTTGAAACTAGTGGTCTTGTTAATCATCAACACTTGATGCTCTTTCTTGATTTCTACCTTCATCGATTTCATCATCATGCAAAGCTCGGGAATCGTTTTCGTCATCCCTTGCATACTATAGTTCATCACGAAGTTCTACTAACTTGGTGATGGTGACTAGAGAACTCTGTCAATCACTATCTTATCTGGAAGATTAACTCCCACTTGATTCAAGCGATTGTAGTACCCAGACAATCTGAGCACATGCTCACTGCTTGAGCTATTCTCCTCCATCTTTTAGCTATAGAACTTGTTGGAGACTTCATATCTCTCAACTCGGGTATTTGCTTGAAATATTAACTTCAACTCCTGGAACATCTCATATGGTCCATGACGTTCAAAACGTCTTTGAAGTCCCGATTCTAAGTCGTTAAGCATGGTGCACTAAACTATCAAGTAGTCATCATATTGAGCTAGCCAAACGTTCATAACGTCTGCATCTGCTCCTGCAATAGGTCTGTCACCTAGCGGTGCATCAAGGAAATAATTCTTTTGTGCAGCAATGAGGATAAATCTCAGATCACGGACCCAGTCCGCATCATTGCTACTATCATCTTTCAACTTAGTTTTCTCTATGAACACATATAAACATAGGGAAGCAACAACGCGAGCTATTGATCTACAACATTATTTGCAAAATACTATCAGGACTAAGTTCATGATATATTAAAGTTCAATTAATCATATTACTTAAGAACTCCCACTTAGATAGACATCCCTCTAATCATCTAAGTGATCACGTGATCCAAATCAACTAAACCATGTCCGATCATCACGTGAGATGGAGTAGTTTTCAATGGTGAACATCACTATGTTAATCATATCTACTATATGATTCACGCTCGACCTTTCGGTCTCCAGTGTTCCGAGGCCATATCTGCATATGCTAGGCTCGTCAAGTTTAACCCGAGTATTCTGCGTGTGCAAAACTGGCTTACACCCGTTGTATGTGAACGTAGAGCTTATCACACTCGATCATCACATGGTGTCTCAGCATGAAGAACTGTCGCAACGGTGCATACTCAGGGAGAACACTTATACCTTGAAATTTTAGTAAGGGATCATCTTATAAAGCTACCGCCGAACTAAGCAAAATAAGATGTATAAAAGATAAACATCACATGCAATCAAAATATGTGACATGATATGGCCATCATCATCTTGTGCCTTTGATCTCCATCTCCAAAGCATCGTCATGATCTCCATCGTCACCGGCATGACACCATGATCTCCATCATCTTGATCTATATCAATGTGTCGTCACATGGTCGTCTCGCCAACTATTGCTCTTGCAACTATTGCTATCGCATAGCGATAAAGTAAAGCAATTATTTGGCGCTTGCATCTTATGCAATAAAGAGACAACCATAAGGCTTCTGCCAGTTGCCGATAACTTCAACAAAACATGATCATCTCATACAACAACTTATATCTCATCACGTCTTGACCATATCACATCACAACATGCCCTGCAAAAACAAGTTAGACGTCCTCTACTTTGTTGTTGCAAGTTTTACGTGGCTGCTACGGGCTTAGCAAGAACCGTTCTTACCTACGCATCAAAACACAACGATTTTTCATCAAGTATGTGATGTTTTAACCTTCAACAAGGACCGGGCGTAGCCACACTCGATTCAACTAAAGTTGGAGAAACTGACACCCGCCAGCCACCTGTGTGCGAAGCACGTCGGTAGAACCAGTCTCGCGTAAGCGTACGCGTAATGTCGGTCCGGGCCGCTTCATCCAACAATACCGCCGAATCAAAGTATGACATGCTGGTAAGCAGTATGACTATTATCGCCCACAACTCACTTGTGTTCTACTCGTGCATATAACATCTACGCATAAACCTGGCTCGGATGCCACTGTTGGGTTACGTAGTAATTTTAAAAAAATTCCTACGCACACGCAAGATCATGGTGATGCATAGCAACGAGAGGGAAGAGTGTCGTCCACGTACCCTCGTAGACCGTAAGCGGAAGCGTTATGACAACGCGGTTGATGTAGTCGTACGTCTTCACGATCGACCGATCTTAGTATCGAACGTACGGCACCTCCGCGATCTGCACACATTCAGCTCGGTGACGTCCCACGAACTCACGATCTAGTAGAGCTTCGAGGGAAAGTTCCGTCAGCACGACGGCGTGATGACGGTGTTGATGAAGCTACCGACGCAGGGCTTCGCCTAAGCACCGCTACGATATGACCGAGGTGGATTATGGTGGAGGGGGCACCGCACACGGCTAAAGATCAATGATCAACTTGTGTGTTCTAGGGTGCCCCCCTTGCCCCTGTATATAAAGGAGGGAGGAGGAGGCCGACCCTCATAGGGTGCGCCCAAAGTGTGGAGTCCTACTAGGACTCCCTAGTCCTAGTAGGATTCCACCTCCCACATGGAGTAGGAAAAGGGGAAGGGAGAAGGAGAAGGAAGGAAGGGGGCGCCCCCCTCCCTAGTCCAATTCGGACCAGTCCATGGGGAGGGGTGCGACCACCCATGAGGCCTTTTCTCTCCTTTCCCGTATGGCCCATTAAGGCCCAATACAAATTCCTGTAACTCTTCGGTACTCCGAAAAATACCCGAATCAGTCGGAACCTTTCCGATGTCCGAATATAGCCTTCCAATATATCGATCTTTACGGCTCGATCATTTCGAGACTCCTCGTCATGTCCCCGATCTCATCCGGGACTCCGAACAAACTTCGGTCATCAAATCATATAACTCATAATATAAATCGTCACCGAATGTTAAGCATGCGGACCCTATGGGTTCGAGAACTATGTAGACATGATCGAGACACGTCTCCGGTCAATAACCAATAGCGAAACCTGGATGCTCATATTGGCTCCTACATATTCTACGAAGATCTTTATCGGTCAAACCGCATAACAACATACGTTGTTCCCTTTGTCATCGGTATGTTACTTGCCCGAGATTCGATCGTCGGTATCACCATACCTAGTTCAATCTCGTTATCAGCAAGTCTCTTTACTCGTTCCGTAATGCATCATCCCACAACTAACTCATTAGTCACATTGCTTGCAAGGCTTATAGTGATGTGCATTACCGAGAGGGCCCAGAGATACCTCTCCGACAATCGGAGTGACAAATCCAAATCTCGATCTATGCCAACTCAACAAGTACCATCAGAGACACCTGTAGAGCACCTTTATAATCACCCAGTTACGTTGTGACGTTTGGTAGCACACAAAGTGTTCCTCCGGTATTCGGGAGTTGCATAATCTCATAGTCATAGGAACATGTATAAGTCATGAAGAAAGCAATAGCAACAAACTAAATGATCAAGTGCTAAGCTAACAGAATGGGTCAAGTCAATCACATCATTCTCTAATGATGTGATCCCGTTAATCAAATGACAACTCATGTCTATGGTTAGGAAATTTAACCATCTTTGATTCAACGAGCTAGTCAAGTAGAGGCATACTAGTGACATTATGTTTGTCTATGTATTCACACATGTACTAAGTTTCCGGTTAATACAATTCTAGCATGAATAATAAATATTTATCATGATTTAAGGAAATATAAATAACAACTTTATTATTGCCTCTAGGGCATATTTCCTTCAGGAAGGTGCCGGCGTCAACTCTCCACCACCACTGGAGGCTACTGCGGGCCCGAGCATCCGCGCGGAGCAGTGCTTCGGCCGCCTCGTCAGGCGCGCCGTCGCGGCCCTTGACCGCAGCCCAGGCTCATGGGCTCCGGCGAACCTCGGCTTCGCCACCACTCCGCTACGCCAGGCCTCCACCATCGCCGTCTCCGCTTCGGACGAGGAGGGCTCGTCGGCGACGAGACGGTGACCACCAGAGACTGATGGGATGCGGCGGCGGCCGCTCCCCCCGCTGGTAGCGCCGTGTCGGAGGAGGGGATCGAGTGGTGGTGCGGGCGTCGGATTATCCGACCCGTATCCGTAACCGCCCTCTCCCCCCTTTGTCTTATGCGGTGCGACGGCGGTTGGGCCAGCCAAAGGCCGTGCAGGCCCAGGCCCAGGCGCCTACGGGTTCTCCGGTTGCCTCCTGTTGGCCGTGGACGCCATTTTTTTCTCTGTTTTTATTAGTCTAGTACTAATTATTGTATATGGTGCAGTTTTAGACTCTATTTAGTACCTAGTTTGACTGCTACTTACATACTAGTCCAGTTCTAGATTACATCTGACTAGGACTTGTGTAATTATTAGTGTGTTTATATTATGTAATGGATTGATAATATAAATAAAGTACCGGATTTAATCTGGGAAGAATGACATGTTCCATGTGTTTACCACATCTCATTTTTATTGAACATGTTTTTGCGATTGAGATCTTCTCTCGCATATCAAACTTGCAATTTTTTTGAATATTTCTCCCTCATCTTATTTGGAATCACAAAGTAATGGGTTGTGATCTAATGCACATTTGCAGACTATTCTCTCTTACTATGAGGTCTACCTCCAACGTGTATTCCTTATATCTGAATTATAGCATACACAAGGTAATGGCGATGTAGCCTATTACTGTGAGATCTAAGTGATCTTCAAAGTGTTATGTTCACACAATTGAGGTTGAGAATTTTTCAAGTTTAAACTTGAATATCAAATTTTTGCATTCTTATTACAGAACCATGATGGTTATTAATTATCTCTGGTTTCTCATGTAGGCGAAGATGACTGCCAAAGAGTTTGAGGAGCTTGCCCTCAATGGCCACAATTACCCTACATGGGCTATGGACATCAAGATCAGTCTTGCGTCCCGTGGGATAGCGCGTGCAATACAACCCCCGGAGACTCCTCTCCCGGCTGGGGCCACGCCGCTGACAGAACAGCAGAACTATGCTGCTTTATTCATCATAAGGCACCATATTCATCCAGATCTCAAGTCTGAGTATTTACAGGAGGAATCTCCTAGTACTCTGTTTCTGGCCCTCAAAACGAGGTATGAATAGCAGAAGGCAGTAGTCCTGCCAGAAGCACTCCATAATTGGACTCATCTCCGTCTTCAGGATTTCAAGTCCATCGGTGAGTACAATCATTTTGTCCATAAGATATGTTCCAAACTGCGCTTTTGTGAGAAGGAACCTACTGAGGGGGAGAAGATAGAGAAAACTTTGTCTAATATGCTCCCTTCAGATAGAATCCTCGAACAACAATACCATGCTCGAAACTACACTGTCTATTCTGAGCTTATTCACATGTTACTTCAGGCTGAAAAGCATGATGAGCTACTCGCTAAGAATGGCTCTCAGCGCCCAGTTGGGGCACAACCTTTACCTGAAGTCCATTTGAATGTTGCAAATAGACAGAAGTTTAATGGTACCTTTCGGGGTAAACATTCCAATTTCGAGCATAAGCGAAAGCGCAATGGGAACAGGAGATCTAGATACCCAGAAAAGGGAAAAGGCACTTCAAAGCCCAGGGTTGATAAATCTAAGCTTTGCAACAAGTGTGGATGCTACACGCATTCTACTGAAAAGTGCACAATGCCCAAGCATCTGGTTATGCTGTACCAGCAATCTCAGGGACGCAAAGCACCTCAAGGGAAAAGGTTTGAAGCCAACTTCAACCTTCATCCAGATAGTGCAAAAGGAGCTGGTGGTTCGCACGATGTTCCTCCTGGACCGAGCAACGCCGTGGTTCCTTATCTGCCTGAGGATGCTGCTAAAATGGAGAACACGTTGATTGAGTACACCGCAAACAACGTGTTTGGCGACTTCGACTAGTCCCTCAATCTCCTTAGTGATCTACTTAATTATGTCCATTTGTGATGATTGTAATAAGAACATAAGTCCAGCAAATACATCTTCGAGTACATTAAGAAAGGAACCCCACATGTCTAAATAGTTATCAACGAAGAAGACCCCCACCCTAGCAACTACAAATTAATTTTAGCACATATTATGTTCTTTTTATTTTCTATAAATAATTATTATTATACATATGTATTTTCCAGTTTTAATTATCATATTATTTATCAAAACATTTGTCTACTATACAACCAAATATCTTCCGAATGTACTGCAACCAATTCCCGCCGCAACGCGCGGGGTATTTTCTAGTTTAATCAATGGTTGAACCCACACGCGAACGACCCGGAGCGAGCGAACCCCACCTGGGCTCACCTTTATGGGCCCCACGGGGTGATGGTCCTTTATTGGCCCCACGGGGTGATGGTGCGTGGGCCTGCAACACCAATTAGAAAGCTCCCCTTATTTAAGAAGAAGTGCCAAAGACTCACACCAGTTTCTCCGAAGGCAAATCCTAAACGGCGCCCTAACTGGCGCAAAAAAGAGCAAGTAGTAGGTTTTGAACTAGCGACGCCCTCGTGCAAGCTAGCCTCGATAGCCAACTAGAACAACATACCAATGTGGTTATTTGCAACCTTTTTATTCCTTTGTTCATCTTTCCTTTTTCTTTTCCATTCCTTTTTTCTTGTTCCTTTTATTTTTTCTTTTTTCTTTTTTGTTTTTATAATTCAACAAAAAAGGTCATCAAATTTGATGGACGTTTTTTCAAATATGGTGAACTTTTTTCAAAATCCATCAACGTTTTCAAATTCGGTGCACTTTTTCCAAAAATCCGACAACATTTCTAAAAGTCGGTGAACTTTTTTTCAAATCCGATGAACTTTTTTTAAAGTTTGTGAACTATTTTTGAAACTAACGAATTTTTTTCAAAATTGGTGAACTCTTTTTCAAATTTTATGAATTTTTTTTTCAAAATCGATCAACTTTTTCAAATGGATGAACTTTTTTTAGTCCGTGAACGATTTTGAAGTCTGTGATTTTTTTTTGAAAATTCATGAATATATTGAATTCATGATTTTTTCGGTTTTTTTCTTATTTCAAAAGTCAACTGTTGACCAGTTAACGCTGGACCGGTCAACTTCGATCGAAATGAATGAAGTGACGTGCACCGTGATCGTACGCGAAAAGCGTACATGGCAACCTGGGCCAGCCCAGTTTGCTGGGCGCGTGGGCGCGAGTACCTGAAGCGGTGCATTAAAGAAAACGAAAAAGAATGAGAAAAAAAGAAAAAGAATAAACCAAACTGAATAAGGAATATAAGAAGAGAAATAAACTTTTTGTGCACTAGCATGGTGATGGCAAGGTCGTTAGTGCGTAGCGGTTATCTCAGAGAGGTTGAGGGGTCGAACCCTGGTGCGAGCGGGGCGCTGCAGGCGCCAGTTTGCGAAATACACGTTAATGCTCGCATGCAGCGTCAAATAGGGTTTGCCTGCACCGTGATCGTGCGGGAAGAGAGTACATGGCGACCTGGGCCGGCCTAGTTCGCGGGGCGCGTGGGGCTCCCTTCTCCGAAGCCCAGATTCTCGCAGGCCGACAGTCCGAAGCCCACCGGTACCCCCTCTAAGACACAAGAGAGAACAACTGAGACGACCACATCTTCCGCTCCCCAAACCCTAAACCCGTGTCACCCGATCGGCGGCGGCCGCGGCGGTGAGGCGGCGAGAAGATGGGAAAGAGGAAGAGGGAAAGGGAAGTGCGTCTTCACGTGAAGACATCCGAGGGTTCCTCCTCGTCGTCGTCACTCGGCGAAGGTGGCCGCCCCCCTCCTTCTTTGAGGGGAGGAGGAGGAGGAGGAGGAGGAGGCGGGAGCAGCAGCGTCGTCCCAAATCCAACATCAACATCACCCTTGTCGGCGTCGGGCGCACCTTCGACGCCATCATCTTCCTCCACAGCTTCTTCATTGAAGATCGGGACGATGGAATTCAATCTTCCACCCGGATCCCCGCCAACATCCACAGCGTCTCCAAAGGCAGTTACCTCACCCGTTGCCCTCCCTCATCCTCAGGCTCCAGCGATTCTGTCTCCGACTCCTCCGCCCGGATCCACACCAACATCCACAGCCTCTCAGGCAGCCACCTCACCGGTCGAACCCCCACATGCTGATGTTTCCCCATTTTTCGAGCCCATTCCTGAATCCTATGCACAGGCACTCCAGCAGTCTGAAGACAGCAACACGACCATGACCTACCTCAAGCATCTACGAAGGTTAGTTATGGTTTGGATTTCGTTATCGTTGTTCCTATTGCTTCAGCTAATAACAGGCTAACGATATTGAATTCTTGTTCTAGGTGCTGTGGTGAAGATGCACGCCGCCTTTGGGCATCTGGTAGCTGTCACTTAAAGATGAGTTTTGACAGGTTGAAAACAGAAGATCGTAAACTTGCATACATGATACTCCCTCTGTAAACTAATATAAGAGCGTTTAGATCATTAAAGTAGTAATCTAAACACTCTTATATTAGTTTACGGAGGGAGTATGTAATAACTATGAGAGGTGAGTTCTGACATAAGTAAGCCACTGCCTTAGTTATTTTGTAGGGAATGCTTTTATCATCCACTTGCATTTGTCATCTGTGCACTGATAGTTATTGTGGACTATGCCTTAAATATGTTCATGAATTGTGGTTTGAACAACCGTTGATTATTCCACAGGTTAAAAGTACATTTGGAGTCTGCCCTCAGAACATTCTTATTGGAATCTTTCAAAAGTCAGAGTCCTGAGACTATAAAGAAGAGGTTTGCAAGTGAGGATAAAATGAAACAATTCATTCAAGTCCAAACAAAACTGACAGTTATGCAGATGCCTTCAAGGTAATTTTTCATGGCCCGCTGATCTTTGTTTCGTTTTCTATTCATTCCTTGCAGTCTTGTATACTGCAACACTATTCCCTCTCTACCTAATTTGGTTATTTGGGTATTGCCAGTGCAGCATTAATACATGTTATGTGTTCTTTGAGCTAAATTTTCATTTGTTTCAAACATTTCTCTTGCGCAATAACTAGGTCATATTAGTTGTCTTTTGGAGCAAAACAGCGGCATGGGCTTTTAGCTTTGTAATGTGGTAGTAAAGTCTTAAGAGTTCTATGCCCCTACTTTTTGATCTCCCTTGGTTACAAGCACGCAAATTTCATTTTCACTTAGACCATGCTATTATACTGCATCATCTAGACATTGCGTAAATATTAGTGTAAAGTTCCTAAAAGAGCTTATTCTTGTATTGCAGCATATGTTCATTGCGTCAGCACTTCATCAACAATCCTGCAGGCAGAATTGCTCATCTGTTCCAGAACCAGGCCTATAGCAAAGACGTCCCAACAACAGTAAAAGAGTCAAGGATTCTGCTTCACAAGTTAACACAACATACCATAGCAGAACACAAAAGAGGTTACTGTTGGGATGGTCAATTAAGCCTTGATGACTGGGAAGTCATAGACGGAACTCACATTTATCCAATTGCCAAATCTGTCCGTTGCACCAGTAGAGCAATGTCGAACAAGGACCTTACTCAAATAGCTGACACAATAGTTCCAAACTTCATGATCAATGGAGTGATTCCTGTGTTTATGGAACACTTCACAAATGCGTTGAAGTCTCATGGCACACTTGCTGAAGAGGATTTCCAATCTTGGTACTATGCATACCTCCTGCTACACCCCTTTGTTATGTCATCGATAGGAAGGGCAAATCTCCTTAGGAATCTGTATTGGCTTCTGGTGGACTTGAATTTTGAGGAAAACCCGTTCTTTGATACTGTTTTCAAAGTAGCTCCTTCTTCAAACTGGCGAGATTTTATCAAGCAGACCCCTATGAATTACATTCTCTGGAAGGTTTTCTGGTACAAGCTGATACCAAATTTCAACACCCTTCCTTATTTCAACTTGTTGGGAAGCATTATAAAGTACCATTGCCATCTTGTTCATCATGGTCCTGACCATGCCAGGGTACGTTTCCTAGATTTAGCTTGTCCACGTGCTATTAGTACATAATATTATGAGCTTTCTATATATATTAGTTCAGTTTGGTCAGGGCCCAGATCTTTAATTATTTTTGAGATATTTCTTATGAGTTCCGTTGTTTCAGGATGGCAAGTTGACAACAATGTCGAGCACAGATGACAACGAGTTACTTGCTGCAGCGCATGACCAGGATTGCCTCGCAGAGTGCATCAAGAACCTTCTGCAACAGAAGAAAGTGACCAGCGAGTAATGCTTTTTTGTCTGTCTTATACTTTCTTGAGTTTATTTTTATTTGGATATTTTATATGCTAACCTTCTTTTCCTCTTGCAGCGTCAGTGTTGTGCTTGACGCTTACGCTGTGACATGGGAGCTGTGATTATGCTTGCAGCATTAACGCTTAACATGTGGCGAAGGACTAACAACGAGGCTTTAGGACATTGTTGCACAGAGACGTGACTGTGTGAGTACAGGGTAGTGTTGATGCGACCTTCAGGGGGCTGTATGTATTGTTGGTAGTGGTGTGGTCGGTGGTGCTCGGATGCACTTTAATTGTTGTTATGCTTATGGGGGAGTTGTTGTTAAGGATGTGATGTCTGTTCTGTGTTTGGATGCAATTTGGTTGCTGTTATCCTATGGGAGAGGTGTTGTTAAGGATGCGAACCTGAAATTCAAGGAATTATCTGTTTTAAACTGCAATAGTCTTTCATTTTATTTTTCACATGTACTCCATTTGTAAACAAATATAAGACATAGTGATCTATAAAGCGTCTTATATTTGTTTACAAAGGAATAGTACATGTTATGTTCTATGCCGCCACCATGAAAGGTTAAGCTGCAGGATCAAATGAGTCGAACTTAGATTTCACTCTCTTGCCTCAAGGGATCCAAAGCTTTTGTACTCCCTTTGTCTCAAATTAGTCTAAATACATTTGTATCTTAGCACCTCCCTCTGATCCATATTATCAACTTCCAAATTTCGGCAGTTCAGCACCAGGAGGTCGTAGCATGAGAAGTTCTTTGCGTTTTATGTTATCTGAAACCTATCCTTTAGAGATGAAATGCAACGCTCAAACAACTTTTACCTAAGAGTGAGAACATCAAAATCAATGAAATAGAAATTGTTGATAAGGCCTCTCTATCACACACACATGGGAAGTTGAGAGTGATCGTTGTGGGAAGGGTTATAAGTGCAATTATTCATTTCATTGAGGAACACTTACAACATTCATTCCACAGTATTGAGGAACACTTTACAACATTCATGCAACAGTCTTTAGATTACAAGAAAACGGAAACACGTACTACATGTGAACATAGTGCCGAACCACTATTTTTCCGGAGCATATTTTACTAGCTCCCTATTCTCCAAGAGCGAACGCTGATGCATCATGGGTGTCGGACAGACCGGTGCCCACCTTGAAGGTGACCTTTTCAGCAGAAGACTCATTGACATAGACCTCGACCAAACTGAGCCACAGAAACAGCTCCTTGACCTTGACCCCGGTGACCTTCTTTATCTTGCCCTTCTCGATGAAAGCGGTCACCTCGGTGGCATAGGAGACAGACTGCTTGATCTTCTTGAAGGTGTGCTCATTCTTCTTCTGAAGCATCCACACGAACCCATTCTCACGGTTGTATCCGACCTCCTCGATGTCGCTCATTGGAAAGAGGCCTTTCGGGAGGCCGAGCTCTTCGAGTAGCTCAGCGGACCTCTTCTTGCAGACATTGCCCCCCTTGACGACCTCGGCGCCGGCGCGGTGGTTCTCGACCAGCTGGGACGCCATTTGAGCTATTGTCTAGGATTGGTTTGCTTCAGAAGTGTGGTTTTAGGTTTGTGGATTGGTGGATGAGCTTGCTGTAGGTGATAGAACAGAATATGGTGCTGCCTTATATAGATGCCCAGTGAGACCTGCAGCTTTCCTCTCTGGACTTCTTCTTTCAGATACTTCTTTTTCTGGAAAAAATACCACTCTGAAGTCCACAATAGAACACTAGAGTTTTCTTTTGAAATAAAACTTCAACTTTATTAATTAGAAATAATAGTTACATCGTCCATAAGAAGAGGTACAATATCCTTCATAGGCTCCTCAAACCAATCCCTAGTGGTTGGAAATTTTGCTAACCTAGCTATTTCATGGGCCACTCTATTTGCTTCACTATTACAGTGTTTAAATTTAACTATAGGAAAATCACAAGCCAAAAAGTAACAATCATCAAAAACTGCAGCTGCCGCTCCCGCCGAGTGTCCTCCATTATTCATTATGTCGATCACTTCCATGTTATCTGAGTTTACAACAAGGCGATTGCAACCCGCCTTCTGTGCTAGGAATAAACCAAATTTAAGAGCTAGAATTTCTGTTGTTAATACATCATCGCACCAGTCAATCCTCCAGTTTCCTCCAACAATGAACCTTCCCTTATCATCTCTCAGGACCGCCCCAGCTGCACCTTGAAGAAGATCATGATCGAAAGCGGCATCAACATTCAGTTTCACAAATCCCCTAGGAGGGATACTCCATCCCCCTGTTTTGTGAGTTGCCTTAGGGGAGTATGCATTGACATAGCTTGCCGTTATAGCACGAGCCCCCATCGAAGTTTGATTTGCATCCTGTAACTTTCCTTCATGGACCAGTTGACTTCTATCCCACCATAGATACCAAGCTGTAATAGCTATTAACTCATGTGCATTCTGGATGCCCTTAATGTTTAATTCTTGATCTTTCATAAGGAGTAAGAATTCTAGCACCGCCTCTCCCTCAGTGATCAACAACACAGACTTTATGGATCACCTCTTGTAGGCCTAATTTTTCCCAAACTTCTTTCGCCTTCTGACACCGAAACAAGACATGTTTTGTATCCTCCGGTCCATTCGAGCATGAAGGGCAAATGGGTGAAACTTCTATATGTCTGTTGGCAAGTGTAACTCGGCATGGGAGGGTACCATGCAGTGTACGCCATATGAAAATTTTAATTTTTGCCGGGCAGGATAGTTTCCAAATCTTACCCCATATAGGGTTGACATTGGTTCTACCCATTACGTGTGCGTGTTCTAATTTTTTCTCATGTTGTTGGTTCCATTCTTCCAAATAGTGAACTTATCATTTTTTTATGGCTCCAAGCAATAAAGTCAGGCATATTACATATGGGAAGTGGAATTGCTAATACCCTTTGTGCATCAATTGGCCAGAATGTTTGTCTCACCAGATCTTCATCCCAAGAATTCGTGACTGGGTCAATAAGATCACAGATCTTTGATAGTAGTTGTCCCCTTCTATAAGTAATAATTTTTCTATTCGCACAGTTAGGAATCCATGCATCTCTCCAAATATCAATTTTATGTCCGTTTCCAACTCGCCAAATATAACCGTTTTTTCAGACAGTTCACTCCCGCCATGATACTTTGCCAAGTAAAAGAGGAGCCCTTTTTTAGATTTGCACTCATTAAATCGCTGTTCGAAAAATATTTAGCTCTCAAGATAGTAGCACATAAAGACTCTGGAGTATTAAGTAGACGCCATGCTTATTTAGCTAACGATACCAGATTAAAGCAGTGGATATCTCGGAACCCCTTACCTCACTAGAGTTGAGCTGGTCACGGATGACTAAATTGACCATGCTTATATTGGCGTGGAAGTACCTGTGACCTTGTCTAAGAAGCTGGGCTCCGTACCTAGTAACAAAACAACGCTCATCGAGATTCTTATTAGAAACATATAAGTTGGTGATCTCGAGTGAAACAAAAATTCAGTTCCCGAGTCGAAATAAAAATAAAATCAGTTCGGGAGTCAAAATAAATAAATAAACCGAGCAAAATAAATAAATAAATCAATTCCCATTGCATTTAGACTCAAATAAGCTTTGTGAGCAAAGCAATCCACCGAACGATGAACTTGTTTTCACATAAACTGAGAAATAATTATTCAACAATGTAGCAGTATAACAGACCCGATTATATCATGTATGTATATTCAGTATCTTCCAAAGTTGCTCACTTGCATCTTGCATTCACTCCCAGTAGCTGTCAAATTATGTCATGCCATTAAGGTGGTGTTTGGTTCTCTAGTCCTAGGACTTTTTCTAGTCCCAACTAAAAAGTCCATAGTCCCTAAAAAGTCCCTCCCTGTTTGTTTCCAGAGACTAAAAAGTCCCTAGTCCCTTCCTAAAGGTTATTAAATGACCATGTTGCCCCTAGTATATAGAAAAATAACAATCAAACAACACCATGGGGTGGCGGGCCAATGGGTGCATGGAGGGGCATTATTGGAAAAGTCCCAAAAAGACTCTCCTTGAGAGTCTTCTTTATTTAGTCCCAAATGCCTAGTTTAGTCCCTAAAAAGACCCTTTCGTTTGGTAAAAAAGTCTCTAAGAGGGACTTTTTCTAGTCCCTACACAAAAAAGTCCCTGAAAACAAACACCCCCTAAAGAACAGAGTAGCGTGACATCACCATAGATTTTTATAGTTCGGTATCCATTCACTGAATTATTTATTTGCCTATTTAAGTGTTTGGAATAACTTAATTTCAAATATTTCACAACTGTTTTTCCTCACCAAATTAATACGACATATTCCATAGTTTAGCAATCACATACTTAGCCTTTTTATTGCTATTTTCACATCAAATTGTAAGATAATCTAATAGTTCAACAGTCACAAACTTAGCCTCAACCTAACTAATTTCTGACCCTTCTTGTTCTCAACTGAGTAGAGGGCTGTGACATGATGAGTTCTTTTCGGGTTTTGGTTGTGTGAAACCAAGCCTTTAGAGATTTCTTGGATTAAAGATGAATTTTATTAATTCAAAAGGGTTGACTGCATAGTTAGGATGTACACAGCCAAAATAAGACTTGGGCATGATGAGAGCCCGACAGCCCAAACCCGAAGACTAATGGTTGGCCTGTGCTCGGGCTCTAGATTCGGCCCAAATTAAAAGCCTAAAATAAGTCAAAAATAGGGTCTTGATAGATATATAGCTATGCTATATTATTTATATGCCCAAAAATGATTAAAGTGGGTTATTTAATGGGAAAAGTGCACTTCCTATTTGTTTCGGGCCAGGTCGGGATTTAGTTTTTGGGTCCCCGGACACGAGCATGCTGCAATCGACACTTACCGGCGCTGGAGACAACGGACACGGGGGGCTAGAACACACCTCTGCAGATGATACACCAACATCGTCGATAGCTTCAACCGACCGACAGAAAAGCTTCAACTAGCAGGCAATTTTGTTGTTGCGACCAACACTTTTGCTTCTGCTAGTTGCGACAAAAATCTTCAACTAGCTTAAAAAAAGCTTCAACCGGTAGCGCGATTTGTTGTCACGACTAGCGCAAGCCGCGACAGAAAAGCTTCAATCGGCTTCAGAAGAGCTTCAACCGACACAGCAATTTGTTGTTGCGAACAACGGTTTGCTTGTGCAAGCTGCGACAGAAAATCTTCAACCGGCTTCAGAAAAGCTTCAACTGGCAGTGTGATTTGTTGCTGCGACCAGCGGTTTGCTTGTGCAAGCTGCGACAGAAAAGCTTCAACCAGCAGCGGGAAAAGGAGCTGCAAGCGATGATGGGGATGCTGGACCGCTGCCGGCGAAGCTAGAACTGATAGTTTTTTTTGGCTTCAATCGACGAATGCGGTTTTTGTGACAATGACGGGTGGCGCAACCGTGGGCTGCAACCGGAGCCTGCAAAAGCTACGCCAAGCATTTTGTTTTACTGTGATGGCCATGGACACGCGGTGACCCGAGAGACAAGGCCAGGGTGTTTTTTGCTGCGATGCCCGGCGCTACCAATGCTGCAACCTCTACGTGCGGTGTTTCGATGGTGAGAATGAAGTAGCGCACCCACTTGCTCGAACGGAGGGCGTCAGGGTGATACATCAATGCGATGATGTGCACTATGATGGCCTCCTGTGCAAGCTTCCAACCTCGACACGAGCTGCAACTAATGGTGGCAGGCCAGGGGCAGCACGACCGCTGGCTAGTAGCCGAGGATGACGATGCCGACGGACACGATTGTCACGCCTCACTAGGAGCGCACGACGGAGGGGGAAGCGCACGCGGCGCGCGGTGACTAGCCTCCAGTTGAGTATGTTTTTCACGCGCGAGGAAGGAAAACGAATTGGGGAATCCAACGGTGCCGTGGGCTTCAATAGGAGGGCCGCACGGCGACCGGCCAAAAATTCGTTCGGTCGATCGGCGTGCTAGACGCTCGCAAACGCATACATGCACTCACTTTTGTAACCACATGTGTGTTCCTTAAACTTATGAACACTTTTAAGAGACTCAACGGATTCGGTCCGAGCACCTAAAAGTAAATGAAACCATAGTTATTCATGAGGTCATGCTATTCTAAGAAAACCTTGCATATGTTTGCATTCAAAAGGGGAGTAAAATGACATTTTACGATGAATGCTGGCTAGGTTGTAGGTTGATGTACAACTTTAAATAATTGAAGCCCGAAAACGGGCCGAGGAAAATGCAGTCTCAAGAAGAGAAAAAAAAAAGAAGGAAAAGGCATAAGCGATCGCGAGGACATATTCAAAGCTGACTCTTAAACCGTCCTCATCCGTGGACCGTGCGGTACTGACGTGTTTTGTCATCGAATGCAGTCTTGCATTCATGCGCGGACCGACGCGGACGGCTTTTTTCTCGTAAATCGGAAGTAAACCGGGAGGGGAAGGGGCTTTGCCGGCGACCGGACCGCTACCACGCACACATACGACAACTCTAGTTCACCCTAAACCTCGCTCGCCTCGCGCGCGCTTTCTTTCCAACGGGCACGTCGCTTTCCGTGTCGCATTCACGCCGGCATTGATGCCACACGATGTGACCGTACGACAGGGCGGCGCTGATCGACGCGACCTCTCGGGTGACGCCACTTCAATGCGGACACTCGTCCCGAGAAATCAACTGAGCCCGCTACGCCGCATTGAAGCGGCTTAACAGTCCGTTCGCCTGGCCTGACCATGGCAATTTAAGCACGGTGTCGGGGCCATCCACATCGCACTCTTCACTCCACATCTTAGCGCCAAGTCTTCGCGCACCTCCGCCTCTTTCCTCTTCATCGGCGACGGGCAAGTCTTGGCCCTTGGTGGCTAGCTCTTCCGCGAAGAAGGAGATTGTCATCTTCTCTGGCGACGAAGAGGACCAGCCGCCGCAGACGCCCGTCCTCTTGTAGAACGCAGTGTATGCAGTGACGGACACCGAGTACGAGGAGCAGATGAAGCTGATGCTCCGTCGCTCGCTCCTCCATGACATTGGTCGGGTGGCGCCACCAAAGACGCTTCTCTGCGCCACCAAGTCGGAGCCTCCTTCCTCTCTCTGCTCTCCCCATGCAACCGCGACGTCCGAACGAACGCCGCATGGGAAAGGAGGAGCAGTTGTCGCCGCCGCCTCCCAGCCGCGTCAAGGAGGAGCTGCTCTCGCCACCTCCTAGTCGTGCCGGTGGTGGCCGGCCCCACATGATCGCCGCGAAAGTGTGCGGTCGGATACTGCACTACCTCGACGGCCGCCGTGGAGGGAGCAATGGCGACAAATCATCCTCCCGGAGCGCCATGATGGCACAGGAGTACGCGGACAGGGAGCGACGGCTGCGGGGTAGGCACAACGCCTCGCGCGAGGTGGAGTTCGCGGTGTCTGATGTCCCACCGCCGGAAATCTCCAACGACCCGGAGCTCGCAACGGCCTGGGTCATGGACCAGTCGAAATCTCAAAGACCACGGTGGAGAGGAGCAAGTGTCGTCTCCGCTGCCTCGACGAGTAGATGGGCAAGTACATGAGTGGTCTCTTCGCGAAACCACCGCCGCCGCAACCGCCCGTCTCTCCCCCCACCCACGTCTGCGGTGGTCACGGCCACACTGCGTGCGACGCAGGAGCAAACGGAGAAGTTCATCCGCGAGCGCCAGACGACTCTGAGGACGACAGTGATGAAGGTGCCGCCAATCTGCCCGACATGGCGTATGAGGTCACCGTCAAATATAGGGTATTTTTTTAGTTCACCGGACCAAATAACGCCCGGTTTTATGTAAAAACTATCCAAGTTTGAATAAAAATCGTCCAATTTGTTTAAAATTGTATCAAATTTATTTATTTTTGTTAAATTTCGTTTGAAATGTCTGCGAACATTTGGGGCTAGCTTTAGATGTTCGGCTTCCGTATCAGTGTGTGGATTAATCCCCGCAAAAAGAAAAAGAAAAAGAAAATGCTCAAAGTAGAACGGGGGCAGAGAGAGTCTTGAGTCTTGAGTCTTGACCACGAGCAAAACAGAGCAGCCCCTCTCCTCCTCCCTCCCCATCAGCGTCGTCCCCCAATTTCCGCGGCAAAACCCTCGCCCCCTCCGCGATTCCCCCGCCGCCGCGAAGCCCGCCCTCCCGCCCTCCTCCAAGGCGCCCGTCATGACGACGGCCCACTCCGGCGCGGCGGGCGCGTCGCCGTCCTTCTACGCGCCGCCCTCCCGCCGCCTCCACTTCTTCGTGCGCGCCACCGATTCCAAGACCATCCCGATGCACGCGGCCGCGGACGACACCGCCGCCGCCGTGCCCGCCCACCTCGCCGACCGCGGCTACGGCCGCGACCTGCGCCTCCTCCACGCGGGGCGCCAGCTCGAGCCGGAGGCCACCGTGGCCTCGCTCGGCCTCCCGCCCGACTCCACCCTCCAGCTCGCGGCGCGCCTCCGCTCCACCCCGCACCCCAAGGCCTGGCAGCTCGCCTCGCACATCGCCGCCAACGCCGCCTCCGGGTCCGCCGGCACCGCCAACACCCTGGAAGACCTCGTCAAGGAGTACATCGTCTGGTGCGACCTCGGCAGCGAGCAGAACCGGAGCGATCGCAGGGCCAAGGGCGCCGAGGAGCACCTCGACATCTTCCTCCAGTCGGGCGCCGCCATCGCGCTGGTTCACCTCTACCTCTCGGATTTCTCCTCCTCTCGCTTCTACGCCGAGCGCGCCATCAGGTGCTTTCTCAGCACCGACCCTGCGACCTTACCGCCCAATGTAAGGCTCGTCACGGCGCCGGTGCTGCTGGAATTCTGCCGTTTGCTTTCTCTGACCGCGGGCAATAAGGATTCCCTCTACAAGTCATGCCGTCATACACTTGCATCGGTACTCTGCTTGCCACTCTCAGGGCTCGTTGCCTCCAATTCTCCTACCAAGGTGATCGAGCAGGTCCTCCCGTTTGCCAGAGAAATAGTTGAACTGGTTCTGGATGGACTTGGATCAGAGTCCAAGTCCATGATGGTGTCAAGGACAGACCTTGACGAGCTCTCAAACTTCTTTGAAGTCTTGCGCCAGCAGGTGCTCCTTTGGATGTCAAAGAATGTGTACAGCAGGGAGTGTAAGCGTACCAACACATGGGTGTGGGAGTTGCACTGCACGAAATGTCGACGAACCTGCTGAAAAGGATGGATGAGTGTCTGGAGAGGTTGGAGATGGATCTTTCATCTTTATCATCTGACAGTATGGGGGTCATAGAAAGTGAACCATTCATGGCCAGCCGATTACATATACTTGCCATATTGACAGAACTGGATATTCGAGGATGTGGTGCACAACCTTCGGTTAGTACCATTGCTGGCAGACAAAGCACCTCTCAATGCACTCGTGCGCTGTTCCAAGATGAACGAGCATCTCCACTGGTTCGTGAAGCATAAGGATCTGCTTTGCTTCGTAGCAAGTAACTTAAATTGAGAAATCCACCAAACGCTGAGCTTGTTTTCACATGGACTGAGAAAGTATACAATGTAGCAGTCTAACAGGCCTGATTATATCATGCAGGTATATTCAGCATCTCCCAAAGTTCCTGTCCTGCATCTTGCTTTCGTTTCCAATAGCCGTCAAATTATCTCATGCTATCAAAGAACAGAGTAGCCTGGTGTCGCTGTGGATTTTGATAGTTCCATTCACCAAATTACTTTTGCCTATTTAACTGCTTGGAATAACTTACTTTTGCATATTTCAGAGCCATTTCTTCTTACCAAATTAATAAATATATTCCATATTTTAGCAGTCACAAACTTAGCCTTTTTATATCTTTTTTCCACATCAAATTGTAAGATAATTTAGCAAACAATCACAAACTTAGCCTCAAACTAACTAATTTCTAGCGCTTCCCATTCTCAACTGAGTAGACGGTGAGTTCTTCCCGTTTTATGTTGGCTGAAACCAAGCCTTTAGAGATGTAATGATGGAATATTAAAAGTTCCTGGGGAACTTGTTTTCACATCAACCTGAACTTAGAATGGGAAAATAATCTGATGATCATGCAGCCTTGACCATGGCAGTAGGAGTTTTCCTCTGTGTTGGTTTTCCCATTCACTTTTGGTAGTTCTTAGGTTTTGGCTAGTTGAGGTTTGCTCTAGTTTCTGCTTTTGTCCCGTTTTTCTTTCCTTCGCATTTTCTCAGCAATCTTTTAGTACAACAACAAAAAATTCAAGACAAGTCGTTTTCGCATAAAAATATGTGCCTAAGAAAACCAAAAATGTTTTTCACATCGATCTGAACCTTAATCTGGAAATAATCTCCGATTATCTGATTTTAGCGAGAACAATAAAATCAACAAAAGAGGAAACTATTCCACAATGTTGCCATCCCAGCCTCGCTGTCGCTCTCTTTGTTTGTTTGAGACACTGATACAACATACATCTACAATTATGAAATGTTAAAATTAACATGAAAATCCAGATACCGAGAATCAAAATTAGAATTCTTCTGTGCATGTCATGGTTCATGTTGTATTTCAAAGCCTTGCTTAATTATTTGTTGATCAGGCCCTTATTCTCTCACACACAAAGATAGGGACAACAGTGGGAAGTTGAGAGTGGTCGAAGTGGGATATAGAAGGCGATATAAGTGTTATTCATTACATTTGGCGAATGCTTACGGGCTGAAAGGAAGCAACATTCATGTAGCAGCCTTTTATTAGATTACAAAGACAACGGAAACATATACTTCTCCATAACACGTGAACTTAGTGCCGAACCATTCACTGACTTTATTCTTCTGGTCTTTTTAGCTAGTAGCTCCCTATTCCCAGAGCGCGAACGCGGACGCATCATGGGTGTCAGACAGACCGGTGTCGGTCTTGACAGTGACCTTATCAGCAGAAGACTCATCCACAGAGACCTCGACCAAAGAGAGCGCCTCGATCTTGACCCCGGTGACCTCCTTGATCTTGCCCTTCTCCACAAAAGCGGTCACCTCGGTGTCGTAGGAGACGGTCTGGTTGATCTTCCGGAATGTGTGTTCTTTCTTCTTCTTCTGGACTATCCAGACGAACCCAGTCTCACAGTTGTGCCCGACCTCCTCGATGTCATCCATAGGAAAGAGGCCTTTTGGGAGGCCGAGCTCTTCGAGAAGCTCAACCGTCTTCTTCTTGCAGATATCGTTCCCCTTGTGGACCTCGGCACCGGCACGGTGGCTCTCGACCAGCTGGGATGCCATTTGAGCAGTGTCTTGTCTAGGAATTGTTTGCTTGGGAAGTGGGGTTTTAGTTTGCTGGGTTGGTAGATGAGCTTGTTGAAGGTGATAGATCAGGATCCGATGGTGCTGCCTTATATAGATGCTGCAAGTTGTACTGGCTGCGAAGAGCCTCTTCGAAGCTGCTACGTGCGCGCCAGCCCAGTGTGACCAGCAGCTCTCCTCTGTGGACTTCCTCTTCCAGATACTTCCTGTTTTGAAGAAGAAAAATGAACGTATCTCCTTTGGAGTTAGCTCATTACGTTCAGCCATATCTGACCATTGAAATGCCTTATGCTAAATTCCACACCAGAACACTGGAGTTGAGCTGGTCACGCATGACTGAATTGACCATTGCGTATATTGGTGTGTCATCGCAGCTGCAAGAAGGAACCAAAGCAGAGATCGTTTTGTCTCATCTGGTGAACGATGCAGAGGTACCGTGTGATCGAAAGCACGAGGAGTTGATCCCTAGCATGTCTAGAGCAAGCGTCCAACTGCAGGTTCAGTGTTAAAGTCACGTGGACATGTACCTCTCCGATATTCTGTTGTAAGTTGTAACCATGCTCTGGGGTCTCCTTGTCAGTGGCCAGGTCGGTCGCTGGTGCTCTTTCCCGTTAATTAATCAGGCAATTCTCGCTCTCTTCTTAATTGATGATATTTTGCCTTGCTAAAAAGATATGCTATTAAAGAATAGACTAGCTTGAAATCTTCGTAGATTTTGGTAGTTCCATTCACCGAATTATTTTTGCCTATTTAAATGTTTGGAATAGCTTACTTTTGCATATTTCATGGCTGTTTTTCCTCACTAAATTGAAAAAAATCCATAGTTTAGCAATCATAAGCTTAGCCTTTTTATAGGTATTTTCCCCATCAAATTGTAAGATAATTTAGCATTTCAACTGTGACAAACTTAGCCTCAAAAGTCAAAACTAACTAATTTCTAACCCTTCCCGTTCTCAACTGAGTAGAGGGTTGTGGCGTGATGAGTGCTTTCCGTTTTATGTTGTCTGTAACCAAACCTTTAGAGATGTAATGGCGGAACATTAAAAATGTTGTGAGCAACTTGTTTTCACATCAACGTGAACTTAGAATTAGAAAATAATCTAATCCTCAACCATAGCAGTAGGAGTTTTGCTCTGTGTTGGTTTTGTCATTCTCTTTTACTAGTTCTTAAATTTTGGCTAATTTTGGTGTTAGAAGGGAGAGAGAGGGATTGGTGGGATAGTTTGTTGTATTGCTTGAACCTCGTGGCCATATATATAGGAGTACAAAGACCAACTTGGAGTACAAGATAAGGCAGGAACAAATCCTAGTCTATCTCGTCTTTTCTAATCAATATACCCAACATTCCCCCGCAGTCACAACGGTAGCAACGCAGACGGTGAGACTGGAGAAGAATCCGAAGGTAA